>NW_009214524.1:0-11171 GCF_000690835.1 Fulmarus glacialis
CGTCTGGCAGAGGTGAGGGAGAGCCGGGCCGAGCACGGGAGGGCGCGGGGCCTGCCGGTGCTGCGGCATTAAATTGAGTTATCGAGGAAATCAGAATGCGTCGTGTTCGCTTTCTTTCAGTCCTCCAAACTGGCGGCATTTAGAGCCATTTTAACACTTGTTGCTGAGAGTATTAAAGCGCATTTGGCAACCCCTGTGCAGCATGTCATGCTACGGGGCAGACACGTAAGATTGCCTTGTGTCGACTCAAAAATCGCCTTCACTCAGGCGGTGATAAGCGGCAGTCATTCTGGCAATCATCATACCTGTATTAGTAGCATCTCCTAAAGCTTTGATTCTACACACAGGCATAGCTTTGCCATATTTACATGCTTATTCACATTAACAGTCCTGATATCAAACATTACACATTTTTTAGAATTAAGGATATCCATTAACACAGGTAAAATTGGAATGTATAGACACATGTATAGACACAGCCTAAGGTGGGATCATGGAAAAATTACTGAAGTTGTTCACAGCAGATAAGACTGCTACACCTGAGCAAGGCAGCACATCTAGACAAACTCACACAACCGCATGCAGCCATCTGCATGGTTGAGAGCTGAACACATTGGGAGCACCTCACAGTGAATTTCACGCTAGTGTTGATGAGTGTGCCCATGCCATGATTTCAGCGAGGCAAACATCTCATTCACTGTAAGGACTTTCAGATACTAGCTGATACTACATTTTCAATGTATGTTTGAATAGTGAGTATGAATTTCTCTGAAAAGTATAAAACCACTTTGCCTTTGAATAAAATAAAGATTAGCCAAATAAAAATCTTTATTTTAGACATAATGACATACTAGGCCAAATTCTGTAGTTTTCAGATCTCAGAAAATTTCTTCAATGCAGTGGGAAAAAGAGAGGATTGGTGTAGAAAATACAACTTGCTTTTATCGCAGTTGCTGATAGTTTGTTGGCACCTTTTGGGACCACCGAAGAATGGACTGACTTCACCCATTCCTGCATTATGAACGATCACTGCCTGCAGAGTAACACTGCAGTGGGAAATGTACACCCTCCTCAGCAGGTACTCTTCAGTACTTCTCTTGAGAGTAGTTTGAGTATGTCAGTATCCCTTTTCTTCATCAGCACGAAAAAAACCTGTGCCATGAAAACTTCATTTCATTTGATAGGACCTTTCTTTCAGATAAGCAAAAGAGCACAAAAACCAAACAAATAAAACAGTAATTTGCTTGATGTGGAACTCTCCTCCAGCAGCTCACAAGGAAGAGAGATTTTCTCTTTTGTTGGGAAAACATTTGTTCAGCGCCTACTTGCCTAGTTAACTTCCTCACCCAGCTTCCTATTTCAACCTTTTATCTGGGCACTGCAAAGAAAAAGAGGCTGCTTCTGCATAGCCTCTGTAAGAGTTGAATTCATTTTGGAATCCCTGCAACATTGCGTGTTCTCAGGTGGAAGAAAGGGTCTATAGAAAGCTAGCTAATGCTTTGAGCAATTTCCTTCCTTTATTAATGAATTGGTCTGATGAATGAGTATACGTACTGAGAAAGTGTGGATCACATGCATGTTCATTTCCACATTTGTAAACTTGGGCTTTTAGAAAGATAAAGATTAAATTTATTTGCAGATGAATAGTTGAACCAACTTGGCAGCTGCGACATTTTAAATTAATGTTGATGATGTGAATATTCATATATATTCACATATATATATATTCATTTATAAAGTTCTGAAAAAAATCTGTGAAATGCATGATAGAAGTTTTATTGAAAATGGCTCCAAAAGGGGAATAACACGTGGAAATTAATTGTACTGCATTTAGAGAAATAACTGAAAAGGGATTAGAGTACACAATAACACTATTTCAGAAAAAAAAAGTCATAATCAAGATTATGTTTTCTTAACCAAATTTTATTTGAAAAGAGATGAAAGCTGATAAGTAATTTATTTCAGCTACCTGAGTATTTACGTGAGGAAATATGTCCAGCAGCAACTCCGGCAGTCTTTGAAGGTTGCTCACACACTCTTCAAACTTTGAAACAAATTACAACCATCGTCATCAACCACTGAAGGGATGTAACATGGCATCTGATATTTTGTCAGGGACTGAAAAGCGTGTACACAAATGACACAGAAATGTAAATATAGATAGGTTCTGCAAAACTCTCTGAAAAACAGTAACACACAAGACATGGTCTGCATGTGAAATTGTAAAGACTAGTAATGTGGTATTTTACCATGGGTTTTTTGTTTTGTGGGTTTGTTTTTTTTTTTTCTTCATACCCTTGGAAGGTCTGTGTTGTCCATTTGTGTCCTGCAAGCTTAGTCTCAGCGTGTCCTGTATGTCTGTCAAGAGAGGTAATGATTCAGCACCAAACTTCTAGAAGGTTTATCAGAAAGATGCAGTAAAGCAGATTGTGAAATACCTTGTGAGAAGATGGGCTGCTGACAGCACTAACCCTAATTCTTTATGTATATGAGACAATATATTGATGTGATATTCATACAAATACTCTTTTTAAAAAAGGAAAGTATTTTCAATTTTTCACTGTGTTCTTAACATTATTTGAACTGGCAATTTAAAAATGTATTAATGTACTAATACGTGATGAAGTATTAATGTATTAGTAATTAATTTACAAACTCACTAATGATAAAAGCATACAATAAGATATCATACATGTATGGAAAGAGTCAGAAACTAGACAATGTAAAGCAGCATAACTGAAGTGGAGGCAGTAGAGTTGTCTTGAGGTTATTTACATCAACACATCGACCATCATTTTGTTTAAGGTGGTTATGGCAAAAGACAGAAATTTGAAACATCACTCAGTTGCCTTGGTTGCTGTAAAGAGACAGCTGTTGCACTGATTTCTCAATAATGCATTAATTTGGAACTGCTAAACAGATGAAGTGATCACTGTGCTGATAACTAACTGAAGATGTCCTATTTAACAAAAGCTAGGCCTGTGTTGGCTGCAGTGTGTATTGAACAAACAGCAAGAGTCATGTTTTGACTACTGTTGTGATGTTTCTTAGGCACATTAGGCATGTGTGTGTGAGAACCAGTAGGTGATAGCTATTGCGAGGTCACTGGAAGCTGTTAATTAAAACACAAATACCAGTTTTTCCATCATTTCAGTCCTTTTTTATTATTTTCTTTAGGTCAACAAATTCTCTACTAGCAATCCAGGGAACTCAGTAGTTCGGAGTTTTTCTAAAGGGTTGACAAGCACCAACATTTATTTCTAAATAGTTGTTCTAGCAATGTAAAATAAACATGTATGCCTTTATTGTGATACAAAATATTTACTGTCACCCCACTCCAAAGATGAATATGATTGTTAATCAGAAATGTAATACTAAAATAAAATTAGTCTAATAATACAAAAGAAAAGAAACACCACCTCTCTGAGAATTTTCCTAACCAAAGGACAAGAATTCACTGTTTTCTACAGTGATGTGGCAGCTATAAGAGCTGAAGTATTTATTTTTGGTATACAAAAATTTTTGTAGGAAATCAGTTTTCTGGTGACAGAATATAATTTGTGACCAGATCCTCCTTCTTGCTTGTGATTACAAAATTTTTTTACTCCAGATTAATATGTGCCACTTCAGCTGAGAATGTGTAAATGTGACCTTTTTGTATTTAGTAGATAACTGTGGATTACAAACATGTACTAAGAAATATTTTCAGGTGAATTAAATGCTTTATAAAAAATATGCCTAGGATTAAAAAAACCCAGAACTCCTGTTAATTAAGAGGTATTTTATTCCAGAATTCTAAATATCAGAATCAACTCAATACTTACATTTTTCAGTTTATCCAATCATAATATTTTGAAATTGTATACATATATAGAAAAATACAACCTAATAAAATCAATCAAATTTTAATTAGGATGAAAAGAATGAGTTGAAAAGAAAACCATAGCTTAATAGCTATATATTTGATATCAGTACAAAATTACTGTGCCACAATATGCTTTTTTGCAAGATTTATAATTTATTAAAAATAAGTTGATTTCAAAAGTATACTGCTCTCCTTAAATGTACCGAAGACCTTTGAAACAAGTTCTGAAACAATAGTTACTGAAAATATTTCCATTTATGTTACAAGTATTTACTACACGACTAAGAAACCCAAAATGCAGCACTCATTAGTATGTTAATTTTCTGCTTGTGCAAACAATGCTCTACTGATTTAATGCATGAGCTAAAACATAAAAGGCAAAAAAATTATATTACAAAGAAATAAAATGTTACATTTTCAACATATTTGTATCATAGCAAATACAGGTTTCCTTCATGGACTAGAAAGGGCCACCTAAACCTGTAAAAGTTTTTTGAAGATTCAGATGCTACACTGAATTTTCATTTACTTTGCAAAAGCCAAGGGTCAATTTATTCAACCTTAATGCAGCATATTTGAAGAAGGTCATTGCATGAAAGGTTAGACTTCCTGTGTCACATAAAAATTCTACACACTGGAAAAAAAATAGATCGAAATACTAAATACCATAATCACATGAAACAGTAGTACAGACTCAAACCCATTATTGTACAGTCTTCTAGTAAAATTTTCCACAGTGGACTTAAAGAATATTGTACCAATTCTCAATAACTCAAGAGTTAATAATGGATACACTTTAGAATATACATCATGTTTCACCCAATGTGGGTGATCAAAAACTTCCTATGCCATTCATTTATCACCTCAATTTAACACGCTGGTTTTGTTTATGTCCTTAAAAATATTGACCACGCTAAGTCAACAAATGCTACATCCCTTCTTAGGCAAACAAAAATAAACAGAGAACTTGGCAGTGAACTAGATCTGATCATGTTATATTGCACTTGGGAATTAGAAGCTAGAGATTCAGTACCAAAGAGTTCAGATCCCTCTCAAGTCAGTGAGAGTCATTAGACCTCAGCATATAATCATGATCCAAACTGTGGGATTTGTTTGTGATAGGAGGCCACTGCCAACAGTGAACTAATGGGTTCTTCCCATCTCAGAAATAGACAAACAAAATCATCTCTTTGCTGTAAGGCTCATCTGTGGTCTGCCACCACCTTCTTATTTTTTTGGATTTCCATTTTCCTTTTATAAAATCCTATTTTTTTTTCTTCATTGACAGCCAGCAGCATTGAACACAAAGGGTCACATTCAAAGCCAGTTGCAATGAATGTCAGGTTTTCTGTGACTTCATTAGACTGTGGAATAGGTCTTAGTCTGGACTGAAGACTACATTTTCACCAGGGTAATGCTGCTCTGTGACCATTTATGAGGTTGTAGGAAAAAATACTGCAGGGCCTATGCCAGGATAACCAACAGCAAACCCCAAATGTTGCAAAAATCTAAGTGCAACATGAATCCTTCAAATCACCAAGAACATGCTGATTATAGCTGAAATATTTTCAAAATACCCGTGAGAGTTTACCTTAAAGACTATTTAAGCATGGACACAAGTTTAGAAACAACTAAATACTAAAAATCTTTGCTTGGAATATATGTTTTATAAGGAAAGAGCATATATGATAAACTTTCTTAAGTTTCCGCAAGCATTATGTGAATCAAAGATCAACATGTAAATTAAAGTTTAAAACAGAAAAATGAGACAAAATTATAAACTTGATATTGGTATCTGCGAACATTCCTTCAAAGATTTCAACTTATGTTGAAAAATGTATCCCATATTTGACTTTGCAGTCATGCTTAAACAAAAGCTATCTCCACAATTTGGTAGTTTCTTGAAAGAAATGTAAACCTATAAATTAGGTTCCTTGCTTTACATTTTCTAAATATTGTCAAATATAGTAAGAGAGAATACGCATTTTGTAATATAAATCACTTTTTAATATTGATCATGAGATGCTGCAATAATTGTAAACTGGAGTACTTACAGAATTTCGTATTTCGTTATAAAAGACATAGCTCTTTTAGAATGTTTTCATTGTCTAAATAGTTACATAGCTGTTGATTTTATATTCATAAAGAACATGCTTCTGAAACATAACTCTCAAAAGACGACTAATTCTCCGTTACTGTACTTGTATTTTTTTAATGCTTGCAGTATGCATCTTATGCACATCAAATTTGACTCAAGGGCATTAATTTCATTCTAAAATACATTTTTTGAAGTTTTTTTTAAAATCTACATCATTCTACAATATTTGCTATAAGAATACATCAATGCCTGTAAGTCAGTATGAAATTTATACTGACACAAGCACATATATAGTCTGTAATCTTATTCTGAATCTAGAATGTGATATCAAATGTTTCCTGCACCCCCATTCAGGAAAACATCCTGTTCAGAATCTTCCTGAAACACAAATCTTACTTTAAAATGAATTTGGGGTGTAGTATCCATGTTCACTACATAACCTGTATACTCTGTTTACATACACTACTGTTTTGTGTTTTGCTTTTTTTTTTTTTTTAAACGAAACTGGAAATTAGTGGACATGGGAGAAGCAACTATTTGCTTTTATTCTCCAGTAGAATGCAAGAAAATAAAAATCACTTAAATTAAGTCTTACTTTATGTAACTTCAATAAATGGAAGAAACATTCCATAGCTACAGTAGTTGTACCGATGAAGTGTACCTTTTTATCCTGAAAATCAGCAAAATGAGTTTCCAGTTGCCACAGTAAAATTAAGATGCAGTTAGCACTGACATTAACAATGCTACAGTATCCCTTCCAGG
This sequence comes from Fulmarus glacialis, assembly GCF_000690835.1. NCBI lineage: Eukaryota > Metazoa > Chordata > Aves > Procellariiformes > Procellariidae > Fulmarus > Fulmarus glacialis. The sequence goes on from NW_009214524.1 coordinate 6,726, forward strand.
TGAACTGAAGAGATCTTGATCATGCTTTTTTTTTTTCATCTCCTTATAATGCCTAGACATGCAAGTAGTCTAATAAATTTCAAGTCAACATGGTGTGTACATGTAATGAAAGCACACATGTAAGAATTAAAGCTATAATCTGTCTGACAGTCTCTTAAATCTCTTAACCTACTAAGATTGAGACTGGGTAAAAACAATCTCTTTGCATATAGATAATCAGTTGACGAAGTGTGTGAACTAGAAGCCTGTGTAAGTAACTGAAATTATGTTTTATAGAAGTCACATTTTGAGGCCAGGATCAAAGCCTGACTCCTGATTCTTTACTATATTACTAGCAACAATACTAGAAGTAAAGACAAAAATAAAACGTTGACCACACTGAAGACCATGAAAATTCAGTGAAAGCAGAATTATGCCCTATACCCTCTCATATAAACTAATTATATCTAAACAAATTGTCTAAAACAAAAACATGTAAATGGATAAATATGAAAGCCTATATCTGATATACATACTGGCCCCCCCAGACTTTGTGCTGTCTCTCTTAATGACTCAAATGCCATCATGGCTCAGTGAGTAAGAATGGACTTAACAACGAAAGCCATTTGTGGATTTTAAATCTCAGAAAGGATGCAGAAATGAGAGTTGAATCAAACTGTTCATTTCAGATAATTCTGGGTTTACTGGGCATTGCCGTATTTATGAGGGAGATGCAGCTTTGAACAAAAACTCCAAGATACAAAACCAAACCAAACCAGAGTTTTTGTCCTTTTAAGAGCTTGTCTACATAGAAATCTCGCTGGTATAATTACAGCAGAAGTCTTCCTTTCTGTATGTGGCAGCATACAGGGAGTTTATAATGTAATTTATTCCCTTTTTGGAATAGAGACTAGACAAATCTCATGTAAGGCACTTCTGTAATAGTTTAAGTACATTCACTCCAAGATCTGTGCAACACAGCAACAGCTTGCTGTGGTTGCAAGCCAAACAACCTCCTAATTTGCAGTTACATGTCTAGTGAAATGGATATAGACAATGTTCTTGTGTTCTCTCCTAAGTATAAGAAGCTTCATTTTACCACACGAATGCTGAGGGAAATAAGCTGAGAATAATGTAAATCTGTGGCTTTAAACCACTGAACTTTTGGTATGTTTAAAAAACAATGAAACAAAATATTTAGTGTCTTTTCTGCTAATGAAATGTATTGAACATAATGAAATGTCTTGTGCAATGAAATGTCTTTTGTGCAATGAAACATACAATGAATAAAACAATGAATGAATGAAATGAAACACGCCAAATCAACCTTCTCTTTTCAAACTCTTTCGCATTTACAGCTACACTCTGCTTCATTTGGCGAGCTCACTGTTCTCTCGGGACAGGTGCCAAGGCAGGCGTTGAGTGTGGCTAAAGTACTGATGTAATCTAGATACATTTGTCTGGCAGATAGTCTAGTTTAAACAGTCCCTATATTACTCCATCCTGCACTCAACCACAGAATGTGAGAATTAACAACAGCTTCCTTACCAGTGCATCAGGTAACCTGTCACAAAGTATTCCCTCCATTGTTTTGCCAGAAACTGAAATTCAACCCAAATAATATACACACTTAACTTCAAACCCTGTGGAAGTTTGACTTGTGAATGTAAAGGCTATGGGTTTTCTCATCAGACATGTCTGTTGGCAGCCACAGTCCAACATATTGTCCCTGGCAGTACCTGAATAGATCCATGCTGCCAAGAATTCTGTGGAACACCTGGATCCTGCTCCGTGGAAACACACAGCAAAATCTTTGGATCTTGCCCCGAATCTTTTCACTAGGTCCCATAAAAAGTACATCATCCCCAGCTTTCTACTGCTCACTTCCGTTTCTGTAGGCTCAATCCCTACAGTAAGAGACCTAGAACCTGGAGAACAATATTTGTAAAGTCTAGAGGGAAACCACAAGACAGATGACTGAGCAGGAAGGGCAACAGGCAAGCAGAACAGGTGTCAGATGTGAATGATTCCACTGAATAATCTCTTTCATATTTTTTGAGCAGGAGGAAAATCATGAGCAGAGTTAATGGATCAAAGAATATTCTTCAGTTTTGTAAAACATGTTCATGTTTTTGTGCAACTAGCTTTCAAGAGCTGGGAAATGAAATGTAGTGTACTCCAGCAAAAATCAATCGAAACTAAACGTGTAATCCAGCAAGTATCTATGGAAGCTGTTGGCTTCAAGAGCAAATGCAGAATCTGTGTAACATTCATGTAAAGTTGGGCCATGAATCAAAAAAGATGATGTCTCCTACATGCCAATATGCAAAATCATAGCACTACATATTACTTAATTTTTTTCACACACAAATCAGTGCAGATGCGTTAGTCACATGTATGAATGTAATTAATACAAAAAGGAGGATTTAAGTATATTGATCTTATTTTGTACATGCTGATACCTTCTGAGACCAGCAGCTTTGCAGTCTTGAGTGTTTTTTCCTTAAGGGGGAAACCGATATTTGTAACAAAGATGTAGGCATTTTTAAATTTCAGAATGTCTTACAGATAAAACTCTGCTTAAGCTTCTGATGTTCCTTCCCCATTCTCATGTGGTTGCAGTTGTTCTCTTTCTTGTTCTTCCTGAGGTGGTCTCACACGTTTAAAGAAGCCCATCTGTGATTCAGAGAATAATAAAGAAATTGCATTGTGATTTTTAAAACATACACACATCGTTTCTCTTTCTCTTTCCTTCTTGATCAGATCTTAACTAATTATTTGATTTTTTTCCCTCCTATACTCTTTTTTCCTTATTTTTGACCTCCAAAGCCAATAAATATCAGGTGAAAAATTAAACCGATCAATTCAGCACAATCACAGACATCTTCTTATTCTTCCTGATAAAGCTGAAAAATTTTTACAGTTATCCAAAAACGTAACTGATTCAGATGATTAGGGGACAAAGGTATTTCTGCAAGCTGCTGGTACTATTTGAAGTAATACATCACTAGTAGGGAAAAGAAAACAATACGAAAAATCCAAATACAGTACTTACCCTGTACATAACAAACACTAGAACAGCCAAGAGCAATAATCCTGCTAGGACAGCCAAAATTATAACCCACACTGGCACAGGCATAGGCTGTGGTTGAATGCCCCATGTAATATTTGTAGTAACCTAATAGAAAAACACAATAAATTACACTTTGCACAGCAGTGACATGCTGAGTTCATTCATGCAGTTTAAGTCTTGTACATCTTTATTCTATACTGTTTAAAATAATCTTAATCCAGCATAAATTACTTTTTCTGTCCAATGTGAGTAAACAGCTATAGATTAATAGTGACATAAAGGCTTCACTGACCCAAATTTAATAGGATTTTAAGATTAAATAAAAACAGGGGTTTGGTTTTTTTTGTTGTTTGGTTGGCTTTGGGTTTTTTTGCAATCAGTGATACCATGGCAACATGTATTCTGTAATGCTTGATGATTTTCAGTAAAACTAGAAATCTGGAAATATTTGGGAGTTAGAGAAAAATAATTCAGGGCTTTTCCTTTTTTTCTTAAAAGGCAGTATTCCTTGAAACAAAAATCAACTCCACAATGCTTAGGAGAGAAAACACAGTTAATAATAGGCATTAGAAATCATATTCAAAAATAAATCAATCACAGTCCTTTTCAACCCCTTTCTTAAGATCTTCTATGCTACAGTGCCTACCAAAAACTTTTAATTTGGCAGCCCAAATAAATGGCCTGTATCTTCCTTTCTGTTTGCACCGTCTCCTTTCTCTTTGAAACCCTCTGGTTTCAAACCCTCTGGTTTCAAAGATGGTCTTTTTGTTCCACATTCACATAGTCCTTCATATAATATAATAAAGGTCCATTATTCAAGCTCTAAGTGCTACAGTAGAAGACAATTTTCAAGTAAAATATTTCTCTAACAACAATGGCATTAACAAGAACATTAGGACTGTTCACTATTTTTTTCATTTTCAATTAAGTCTTTAAAGCTACAAATAATGTTAACTCTAGTTTTAGAACAAAAATTTTTGTTTTACCCTCAATTGTATGTGTATAACTGAAATTAATATATGAATCAAATAGTTGATAAAATTACAATTATACCAAGCCACAGAAATGCTACTCAACAATCATTGTTTTTGTATTAATTTCGAAGTAATTATGTATGGTAACTCAAGCTGGATGTAAATTACTTACTACTGTAGAATTGTGGATATCTTCAAAGGAAAGGTTCTTATAAGGGAACTCTATAACATTAAAAGAAGCAGATGATTTGAGAGAATAGGAGTGATTCTGATTTTCTTTCTGTGTAAGAAAAAACAAAATTAGTATCGCATGTGGATACAAAAATCACTTCTTTTGTTTCAGAAGCTGGGACAGAATATTAACACTCACATTCATGAAAGTTTGGGTCCACAGGCGTGATTTTAAATACAATATTGCAC
>NW_009214524.1:11185-11521 GCF_000690835.1 Fulmarus glacialis
GTGGCCAACTTGACAGACTATCTTTAAGCAATCAGCAGTTCCACAGCCCTGCATATAAAAATAGGAAGGATATTCCCAATATGAAAATATTTGAAAAGTCGTCAATGGCATTTCTTTACTCATATACATATTTTATTGTCCTTTTTTCCTGGCAAAACACCATAAACTATTCAAATACATTAAATAACCCCCAATATTGAATAATTACTTATAGTGCCCCATAAGTTTGCATTCAGAAAAATACCATGAGAGCCACCTGGATCCCAAAGGTGAAACAGCTGGCAGTAGCTTTAAGGTATGTACTTCCCCTACATACATAGGAAGAAAATGTCGGGG
>NW_009214525.1:0-4063 GCF_000690835.1 Fulmarus glacialis
GCTGTTAGCGGGGCCGACGCTCGCCCGGCCGCGCGCTCCGCACAGCCCTGGCAACAGCCGAGCGCGCCGCAGAATAAGCGTCTTCATAATGAGAAGTGAATGGCATCCGTCAGTCCCTTTAGAATAGGGCCCAGGCGTGTGCCTCCTCTCCTAGGAAGTTTGGCAGCCTATTCATTAACAAGAGTCATCAGGAGTTCAGCCCATAATAGGGAGGCAGCCCCAAACGCAGGCGGGCTAATGCTTGCGCTATCAGGAATGCGTTCTCCTGGGCTTAGGGAAAAGAGAGAGGAAAACTAAGCAAATAACGCTGTCAGCAGGTGCAAACTCTGAAATGCTATGTATTGATTTTCTTTCTTCAGGCTTCCACGGGAAGTTTATAACACGATTTATCACATATCAATCGTCCTCTGCTAGCGTTAAAAGCAAAATTCTTTTTCTTTCTTTTTCCTTTTTTCTTTTTTAGCACCATGCCTATAGGAACTTGCATACAATTACGACGCACTTTGCTTATTCCCTCTGAGGTAGAACACTAGACCATCGTGTCCTGTTGTTAAGTACCACTTTACTCTGATTTTTGGTTTTTTTTTTAAATACTGTTTCAGAGTGGGTTTGTTAATGTAATGAAAGTCACAAATGGCACTTCAATATTAATTAGTAATGCTTTTCAATTTTAAATACCCTCACCTGCATTATGTTGTCACTGGTGTTATTCTCTCTGCTCCTAATTTCTAAATTTAAATTGGCCTTTGCTCCCGCGTAACAGTCTTGCAGAGTTAGAATGCATTTCCCCGTAACAGAAACACAATGAGGATCTGAAAACTTTTGTTTTAAATGAGGAAACGGAGAATGAGATGTCATACTGGCTCCTGCGAGCATTAATTCATAAAGTCATACGTGAGGTTCTTCAGCCCATTGTAGACTTGTTTCAGACGTTATCCTGTTATTGGAAGTGTATGATTCACCTTCTGAGAAAACAGAAGCTGCACACAAAAGGAAAAGATTTGCTTTCTCCACTGTGAAAAGCTGCCGCAAGCAGGGGTCCTATTAAGACAGCTGGAAAGTTGCTTCAGCTTGTTACGCTTGTAAGTTTTATTGGTGACTGGTTTTTGATTACACATTTGAATGCTGTGTGTTCCAGGTTGCCGAGTTTTAATTAAAAGGCAATAGTCTTGATTTTAGATTGCTTTGTTGTCTGCATTATGCGGACTATAATGCATGCAAGTTGTGGGGTGTTTTTTTCCAATCTGCGTCGTTTATTTAGGATACATAAGATTACACTTTCTAGCACCTGCCTTAAATATAAATGTCACGCTTTCAGGAACTGTGTTTATTATGGTTAATTTCTTTTAAGAAATACAGTGATCAAATAAATGGGGGGGGGAGTTCTCCTCTGTCCTGTAGCTTGTTTCTCCAATCTAATCGTTCTTCTAGTCTGACAGGGTCATTGTAATAGGAATATTGTGTACCAGGAACTTTCCGTAATGCCACAGCTTGTCTCTTGAAGTTGGGGTTTGGTTTAAAAAAGGCCGCGGTCTGGGGGTTTGTTTCTGCCCTTGGTAACTTTAGCAATCTGTTGGATCTACTGAGTCACTGCTTTTCCTTCATGAAGCTAAAAGGTATTACCCTTAATTTCAAGCCATTAAGTGTATTCACTCCTCATTGCTCGCGTTCAGAACCATTAAGCAGCACTGGGCAATTTTGGTCCCCCTTTTCCATGCCCCTGTACAGCCTGGTTAGTGTTGCTGTGGATCTGAAGTGCTGGCGTTCGTGAACGTTGTGTAACAGCATTTAATTCTGCGCACACATTTCCTTAACGTGGTCGTCGCAGTTATGAAGAAAGAGCTCTGTATCTCGAAGCAATAATCCAGAACCATAAAGAAGTAATGACATTTGAGGATTTTGCCGCTCAGGTCTTTTCTCCCTCTCCCAGCTACTCCCTCGGTGGAACTGGTGAGTCTCTGCACGTTATTCTTCTCTTTAGCACTAAGAAGCACTTGAGCAGCAGATGTACACCTGTTTTTTGTAGATAAATGCTTGCAAATTTAAGAAGACCATTCTTCCTCTGAATCAACTAATGAATATCAAAAGGAATGATGACATTCATTTTAATTTGTTTTGCATCAGAGCTATTCACTCTGCTCCTTTCTTCAGCTATCCTGTTAACCCCCGAATCTAGCAAGGTTAATGAACTTTCTCTCAGTAATGTGCTCTGGTTCATTCAGGAGTGTGGGTTTCTTGCTAAGCTGGGAATGTGTTGTTCAAAAGCTATGTCTGAATCGGTGCTTACTTATCGAAAAATAGTTCCTCACAGTAGAAGCCGTTGCTACTAATGCTAAATGGGGATTATGCTGCTGAGATACCAGGGTCAGGGATTAATGCAAAAGAAATGTAAGAACGGTGTTCTGTTAGAAAATCATAGCAGCGTGCAGTATGCTAACATTTCCCTCAAATACAGATGAGCAAATTTCAGGCTTCCTTCCAACACCTGGCCTGGAACCTGTTTGATTTTTTTTAAATGTATGTATGGATGTGCGTGCGTGCGTGTGTATATGTGTATACAAGCACATTAATGCTGATCATCATTCATCAGCCCTACTGAAAGATGAAAATGTAGTGCTGAACTCTGTGAATTTATTCCTTATGTGCCTTATCGAGATTTTAAGTTAGCCTGCAGTCAGCAAGATATGAACCGCTACTTTGGTATTTTAACTGAGCTAAACTAAACTTCTCCCGAAAGGAAGCTTTGACTCTGAAATGCAGATTTCTAGAACCCTCAAGATTTGTTTTTCCAGCCTCCAAAAAGTATATGGTCACCATGTGTTGGACTCTTTAACAAAGATTCCTTAATCCCTTTTTTACACTCATAGGGTGAAACTGGCACTTCCTAATTTTTCCCTGCTACTCTTTTGGATTGTTTAATAGATTATTTCAAACCTATATAAATGTTGCAGGACATCTGCTCTATTTCTCTTTAGCCTGACTTGTTAGCAAATATCTTCCATCTAAACTGAGAAATTGAAGGAAGAAATTAAATTTACTAAAATAAATCACTTACAAATAAAATCAGCCGTGCATCATTGTTTAACGTTACTGGCTCCAATCCTCGCGCTTTCAGAGCTTTGTTAGGAGATAAGAGGTATATGCATGTCCTTGCATTGGTCGCCAGTAGCAGCAGGCAGAAGGCTTTGGAGATAAGCAAGCTGGCAGAAGTAAAGGGGAACCGGTGCTATTTACATAATCGCGCCTCTGCTTCCTGGAGAGGCGTCAAGAAACACAGGGATGGCCTCTATTGATCTTTGTTGAACTGGAATACTAAACAACATTAGAAAAGCTTATAACTTAAAGCTTTGATTAATGTTTTCTACATTAAAAAGTAGAACAGCTGTGAATTAAATTCTTTTATACACTCTGCCAAAAGTCTGAGACAAAAAAAATTATCAGTTTCAATAGAAATGCAGATTTCATGCCCAGTGTTGTTAGCACTTTGAATCATTTATCTGTTGACGTATCAGCAAATAAAAATGTAGATATATTGATATATTTTAAATGTTTTGCTCTATGCATAATTGTATTTAGTTTTCACGTTCTTCTCACAGCACACAGTGATCTTATTATATTCAAATTTAGTTCGACAAGCGGGGACAGATTCATTTGATAATACCGTAGTCATACTTTCTAAAGTCTGTGATTTTTTTTTTATGCCAAAAATACTTAAAATGTTTCCTAATATCTACTTAAGTTTTTCAGAACACTCTTAAATCATTAGTACCTGAATGCATTTTTACGATGCCATGATTTTATTTTTTTTTAAGAGTAAAACCTGCCACAGTCAGGTCCTGATTTTCGGACTTCCGAACGTCAGAGTTTATTTCACGCTCACAAAGAAACTGGAGGCCGGTCATGACTTCTGGCGTCAGAGAGTCTCCTCACGTTACTTACTGATTTACTTGCATGTTTAGTCCAGTATTGCCAAGAGCTGTGTCAGTCGTTGCCATTAGGATGTATTTTCCATCAAATGCCACCCTGGCATCAGCAAGGAGGCTGAACGTAAACCTCGCAACGC
>NW_009214526.1:0-36583 GCF_000690835.1 Fulmarus glacialis
CCCACCTCCGCAGGCGCGGCGAGCCCCGCCGCCAAGGACAAAAGAGCGGCCGCCGAGCCCCGACCCCGGCACCGCCGCCGCCATGAGCAGCGCCGAGATGGGCAAGTTCAACATCTCCCCCGACGAGGACAGCAGCAGCTACAGCTCCAACAGCAACGACTTCAGCTACCCCTACCCCACCAAGCCGACCGCCATGAAGAGGTGAGGGGGCTCCGCCGCCCCGCAGCCCGCTTCGGCCCGAATTGAAAACGCCGCCTCGGGTCTGGAGGTGTCGCGTGTTGACATGCGTTACAGAAACACGGAAATGGCTGCGGACGTAAACACGCGCAGTGGTTTGTGCGCTGGGCAGGTGGGGTGGTTCTTTCTGGGTCATTCCCTTGGTTTTCTCGTTTCCCTTTGAAGTGGATTGGAAATGCTAAACGGGAAGCGAATGTGCAAGGTGCCTGTGATAGTCGCTAATGATGCAATGTTTTTTACAGCCACTATGCGGATATTGATCCAGAAAATCAAAATTTCTTGCTCGACTCCAATCTTGGAAAGAAGAAATATGAAACTCAGTATGTAAGTACATAGCAAAGACGTTTCAAAAAAAAACGAAAAAGTGTTTTCTTGCCAAATTTATGATTGTTTTAATTCTGAAATAAGTAATAACTTTCTATTAATTATTACCTATCTCCCTTTTCTCAGCATCCGGGTACTACTTCCTTTGGAATGTCAGTATTTAATCTGAGCAATGCTATTGTGGGTAGTGGCATCCTTGGTCTTTCTTATGCCATGGCTAACACTGGAATTGCTCTTTTTGTGTAAGTATCTCTTGGTTCTTCAAAAAGATCTTTGTGCTGTGTAATTAATAATGGAAAAATACTTGATGTAAGAATATGACCTTTATGAAATACCCAGTCATTGCCATAGGTGCAGAATCACATTTTGGGATTTATGGCTTGTTTTAAATTAAGAGATTGTGATACATTCAGAAGGACTTGCAAAAATTAAACCAATTCATTGCAAGTTCTGCAACCACAGAGCATTCTATGGTGAATTTTCCTTTACTTAGCTGTAGTGTCTCCATGAATAATTGATAAGACTTCCCTTGAAAATTCTACTATCCAAGTGGAAGAGAGAGGTGCTACTTAACAGATTGAAGCCTGTATTAGCTTTTTCCTTCAGAGTTCACTAATTGAAATTAATGACGACAGAAACTTTTCAACTGGTGGAGGTCATAATTGCACAAAAAGTACAGGATGAGGCTGTAGAGAGTTAGAATTAAAATGTAGGCCTAAGAGGATTGTTTTCTTTTGTCTCTTGCAATATTGGTATGTCTATTGGCAAAAGCTTTCAGATACAAGACAAGACTATAGTAATGTAGTTGGAAATTGCATGAGGAAACAATTGTGTACAGTGCTTCTAAATGTCTTCGGGAAAGTACATTTTTCAGACATTGGAGGCAGTTCAGCTCGTACAAAGTATCAGTAATACCATGAAATATCAGTGACTGAGTGCAAATGGCAATCCATGGATATGTTTAAAGGAACTTTGTATTTTTATTCTGGAAATAGGTAAATGTTCTGAATGTTCAAGAACAAGTGAGTGGCGTTTAGTTTGAAATTTGCCTTACTCTGTTGCCAGATTACCAGAAAGTTGTAGGTTAGATTTGTTTCCAGATATTTCACAGTATATCAGGGTGGTGTTAAAGATTCCTGAGGAAACTACCGATGTGTATAGTTTTGATCTGAAAGATTTTATTTTAAATATATAGTGATTTGTTAATTTTTTGCTAAGACTTTCACTTGGTTAGATGGTGCTAAACTGAATGAACAGCTTAGCAGCATGAATTCAGAAAAGAGGTATTTCATCTCTCCACACATCAGTTTCATGCTCTAAAGATGTTCTGCAGCACATGTAAGATAATCAGTGTAATGCACATTAGAACATTTCTGAGCAAAAAAAGAATTTAAGGGTAGATATTTGAACAGATTTGCATATAATGGGGGACTTTTCTCCTGAAGGAAAAAAATGATCAAAACTGTCAATTTAACAATTGCATGCTCAAGTCGTTTAGTTACCTTTCATTTCCAGATACTGCATTCAGATCTATTTACGTTAGTACTGATTCAAAGATAAGCTAGCTTGTTACCTTTCAAAACTTAGTGTAGTTCATATAGTTCCAAGGCAGGAAAGCAGTCAATCACTGATGATACTGAGGATTTATGATGACACTGAGGGCATTACAGACATCCTTTAATAACTAGGTTACAGATTCACATCCAGATGCAGTTGATTAAGGCAGTAAATTCTTCGAAGGCTGTGTGGAGTCACTTGTGTCAGTGCTGTGAGTTGTCACTTGTGTCAGCACTAAATAAATGAATGATACGGTCTGGAAGCCAGAAACTGAGTGAGCTTCGAGATGAGCTTGCTGACTGATCTTGTCAACACTGTAGGCAGCCGTTTGAGGTTAGGACTGAGGAGTCCAGGATCTGCGCTGTTTTAATTAAATGTAACCGTTGCACATCTTACTGTGCTGTTTCTAGTTGATGGCTGAATTAAATCCTGCTTTATCTCTACCTGTCAGAAATAGAGAGGTTTATTTGTGTGCATGTGTTGGTGTTGAATTGGCACAGTAACACAAGTTTCCTGGATTCCTTGTACAGATCTGCGACGCTTTTCTCAGATGTTCTTGTTTCCAGTTCTTTGTGCTGTGTTTACTAATTTCGCCAATGTAAAAAATGACACAAAAGCAAATGTAAAGAGTATTCTGGGAACTCTAAATGGAGCTTGCCATTTTTGAGCAGATGTGCTGATTCTTAGGTTTCCTATAAAGCAGAATGCTTGTATGGGTATAAGAAAGGCCAGAGGTTTTTTAAATGTGTTGTAATTTTCCACTGTGTTCTTCAGCAGCTGAGAAGTCCCCCCTAGTGTGCCACTCCAGGAAGTGCATTTGTTGTGGGGGAGATTTGTTGTTGAGAGATGTGAATTTTAGATGTTGCAACTGTGCTTCTGGAAACAATATATACTGTGTGTAAAAGCATGGGGAAGATAAACAAGCGACTAGCGATTCCCATGTAAGCATGCATGAAGAGTAACTTTTGAGAAAAAAGTACTCTTTTTTTTTTTTAATGACAATAATACTTCCATTTGAAGACACAGCTCTGAATACATCTGAATTTTCTGTCAGTTCTTTAAGGCTTTGGCAGTTTCATCTTTACATAAAAAAAAGACATAACAGATTTAAGATGAAAAGCTGATTTGTTCAAGACAGAGAGAGAATCTTCACTACAGTTAGTCACAACTTGATGTTCCATAGATTCGTGACATACTGTTGCACAAGGATAGGAAGACAGGAGAAACACAGTTTCTTGCAGTAATACAAAACCATTCCCATTAATACTTTGTTAAGCTATTTATACCAAATGTAGCCAGTTATAATGGCCTGACACTTGCCGGTGGTTATGCCACCTTACGCTGAATATAAGCGTCATTTAATCCTACACTAGAATTTCTCTGTATGCCAGTGAAATGCATTTTAGTATAAAATCCGTGCTAAACTAGGCATTAATTGGGTTTTCAGAACACTTTTAGCTGGCCTTAGAATCTACAGGCTTTTCCCAGATGATACTTTAATATGATTAATTTTTATGTTTGATCTGCATTTATTTAATAAGGTTACAATAAGTCATTTATGGCTATTAAAAATTTGCATGTTTTTCCCGCCTCAGGATACTCCTCCTGTTTGTGTCAATATTTTCTTTGTATTCAGTGCATCTCCTTTTGAAGACTGCCAATGAAGGAGGTAAGGCAATTACTATTTTACGAACATACGGTATTTGTTCCATACGGTATCTTTGTGAAACACACCCTTCCAATGGATTATTTTGTTTCCTTTTAGGATCTTTGTTGTATGAACAGTTGGGAATGAAGGCATTTGGTATGGCTGGAAAACTTGCTGCTTCTGGATCAATTACAATGCAGAACATTGGAGGTGAGGACAAGATCTTAAAATGTCTGTACTGTTAATACTAATTGTTCCCTACTTACTCTTGGAGACTTTTTTTTCACACAACATGTGTTCATTAACTGCTTGTGTTCAAGTGAAGTTATGAAACATGTTATGTGATTCTTGCATCTTGTGGCATATTCTATATTTGTAATGATCTATGATGTTATTCACCTACAGCTATGTCAAGCTACCTCTTCATAGTGAAATATGAGTTACCATTGGTCATCAAGACATTTATGAACATCGAAGAGACCACAGGGTAGGTGTTAGAACTCCTCATCAGAGAAACTATTAGGAGAAACAAATACGGAGACTGTATATATTTTTATATGAAGACCACGTTCGGTACACCATAGGGTAGCTTCTTACTCAGACAGAGATACAGTAAGTTTGCCCTTCCCCTGAGTGCTCCACTTCATTTAGATCCAGCCTGTTCTGGGAAAAGGGTAGAAAAATACAGGTATTGCATCATATTACAGAATGCTGTTCTCTAAAGAACATCAGGTAAGTGTTAATGTATGTACCAGTCAGTACATACTCTCGATAAGGAAAGGTAAATGTGGTTATGGTTGGGTGTGGTTTTTTTTTTTTCTTACTGCATTCCAACTGGTTTGGACTGATTATTTTGGTTTTCTAGTGTTAATATCGTGGGAAGTGATTAAATATAAGACTAAGGTGCAGTTACGTAATGAATGTCTTAAGGAACAGTTCTCAAAAAGACATGGGACTAAACATTGAATGAAAACAGAGTTTATATGCCCAAGACTAAAATGGTGGATGTATTGCCATTTAGCCCTGGAGACACCTTGACTCCATAGTGGCTTTCCTGCTTGGCTTTAAAAGTGGGTATCTTGGGTAGGGTTCATTTTATCTAACCATACTATCTGAAAGTTAGATTTTGAGCTCATTGTTACTCTGGTCTTTGTATAATCAGTGGAAAAAGGTGATCCTCTGTAGTGGTCAGTTCAGTGCACCTGGCTTAGACTCCTGTTTTGGGCATCTCCAGAGAGTGATTTATCGTATCACTCTATATTGAAAGGGTGTGTAAAAACAGCTATCTAAAACAAGATGCCTGACTTCAGATGGATAGAGTTAAGTGCTATAAATCTCACTCTTCAGAGTTGTACTTCTGTGCCTTGTCCTGAAGTGTCCCAGTCTTGAGAGGGCTGAGCAGCTCAAGACTCCAACTTACACCTAAGCCTGAGTTCAGAAGGTAGGCATTTCTCTGCCTGTGTTCCCCAAGGGGTTCAAGCCATTTGGTGTTCATACAGCTTGCTGATAGATATTGTCATGACAACAGTGGTAGCCATCTCTCTTTTTTTTTTTTTTTTTTTTTTTTTTTTCTTTCCCCCCCCCCCCAACGTACTCAAAGAATGCACCCACCCTATTTATTTGATAGTGTAATGTTTACAAATTTTTTTCTGGGAAGGTTCATTTCCCTCCTTTGGCTGAATTCAAGTCCTTATTTTCCACTTCTTAAGAAAGTCCCTGGAGTAACCAGTACTTAAAAGGGGGCTTGGAGGCAAGTATTTTTAACTGTTCCATCTTCAGAGAAGAATTCAAAATGGGTTGCAGTTCAAGAGGGAAAGTTAAAGGCTGTGAATCTCACTGGATACAGCTGCTGCTCTGCAAATCTGGCAGACAAAATTCAGAAATTGAGACTTGTATCTTCAGTGTTTTCTTGTTGGCTGGTACTAGGTAGCTATACACTGATTTAAAGTAAATTTTTTCTCAGTGCTCTGGCAATTGTGGACCCCATTTAACTGACTCTCTCCATGCGTTGCTTAGGGGAGTCTGGGTGGCTACCATTGGCATGGATTCCACTCTGGCAGCCTCGTGCCTAAAATGTAAGCACTTACCTGTTTAAATGTCCCAAAATAATGCTTACTGTAGAAGAAAATATTCTGGAATTCTGAGACAATATTACAAATACTAGCTCTATTATTAAAACTCGTTTAGCAATTTTTAAAGTACTCAGCTGTATTGTAAAGCTGTGCAATCCCGTTCTTTACTCTTCAGCACAGAAAAACTTCTAAATCCTTGGTCTGAAAGTCGGGATGGCCTTCATGTGGTGCATGCACAGTAACAGTGCACGTTCTTATGACTGTATCAAATGCAAGGAATCTCTGTGCTGTGATGTCTTCTAAATTTACCACGAGACTACTGAATTTTAAAAAAAAAGGAACGAAAGGTACATGACATTAATGTTCTACACATCTGAACTTTCTAAAATACATTTTTTTACCGTTAGTTATCCCAGATAAAACTGGAGAAAGAGATGACCAAATTGTTTATAAAGTATTAATATTTGGGAATAAATGCTTAACGTTACTTGAATTGCTTAAAGCATATAGGATGTTCCTGTAGGGCAGATGAAGAAAGCAGTTACCCTGCCACGATTAAATACTCAAGATAAGTTTTTCTGTTAGTTCAGTGAAATTGCATTATATTTGCACAGATTTAACTTTCTTTTTCTGTGTTTCAAAGGAAGCTGTTAATCTTGTAACACTCCAAAATGTTTTGTCAAAAAATAGCTGCTGCTTCTTATGGAATAAATGCCAAAAATGATCTGAAGGAAAAAATTTTCTGAGGTTCTTATCATAGTTTCCCTACTGAAAGGGACTAAACGTGCCTCCAAGAGACTCCCAGTGCTTGTTGGAGTTTTCTCAGCCAGTGGGCTTGAGCTACTGCCTTAACTCCAGCCCTCACCTGTTTTTATTTAACTCCCACGGGGTACCCAACAGGATTTTATTTTCATTAAAAGGAGATCGCCACCCTGCTGGGGCCCTGCAGTGTTGGGAATCAACATTTAAGCAAATTACTGTTTCTCTGTGATTGATCCCAGTTTACTTTTTTCTGACCAGTCATTTACTTTCCTGTCTTCTGACTTTCAGATGCATATTAATTTTAGAAAAGGACACTAAAGGAAAGGCACAATGCAGGTTTGGGGTGAGATAAGAAGGTATTGTAGGGGTTTAGGTCCATATAGTAAGTTGAATGCTAATCCTTTGTGACATCAAGTACTACATTTTTCTAAGAAGCCGTATGTTGTAGGAGAAGATAAGAGTGAAGACTAAACTGCAAATGTTGTAACTTTTAAATTCTTCGATTACTTACAAATACTTCCTTTTTTCTACAGAGAATGGTATCTTAATGGTGATTATTTAGTGCTGCTGGTGTCTGTCATCCTCATTCTTCCCCTGTCCTTACTGAAAAATTTAGGTAAGTGGTAGAGAACAATCAGAATAAAAATGTATTGAAAATACTGTGGGGAAATAGGTCGATACAATGTTTGAGTCTTGCAGTACTATGTGAATTAACAGCTGTTTCCAAACTCGTCTGTTGGGACTAATCAGTGTCTACATAATTGTTGTCAGTCTACTCAAAAAAAACTAAGGAGAAAAAAAAAGATCAAGACAAGTATCTTAAGTTACAGATGTGTTTGTGGAAAGCAAAAGGACAATAGATAGGGTAGCTTTAGAACAAGGCTCAACAGTAACTTTGTGTTTGTGTTTTTACACAAAGTTTGACCTGTTTTGGTAGTAGTGAGTGAAATAGTATAATACTGTTATTAGCTAATAGTGTTACTAGCTATCTTATAACAGTCTCAAAAGAATAGGGATGCTAGCCCTGGACAGTTAAATTGCCTTTGCACTGTGAATAGAAATCACCTTTTTCATTTTAAGTCCCAAACAGTAGCAGAATATTAATACCGGATGCTTTATCTGAAATGGCTGTAATTCAGTGACATATGTGAATAATTCAGTTAAAACACTATTTGTTCAGAGAATCCTGTAGTGGAACCTTACTAACTGAGAGTCTTGATGTGAATTACTTTCTCAAGTTACTACTTTCTACAAATGAAGTGAATCAATAAAAACAGAAGAGAAAAGGCTAAGTTATCTCATAGTGCATTCTATTAGAATTAGTCCTATAATCGTTCTTAGGATATAATAAACAATTCACGTAGTTGTTGGTGTGGGCTTTTTGTTGTGGGGGGGTTTTTTGTAAGTTATAAAGTTTAATATTACAGACTTACTGTATGTGCAGACCCCAATATGTCTTTGAGAACTTTCAGATCTGGTTGAGAGTAGCGGAAAGTCAATGAATATTTAACTTGTTCTATGTAACACTAAGAAAATGGCAATCTATAAAGAGATCACTGACAGAATATATTTTTTCATAATTTTATGACTTGAACGGTGTTTCTGTTTATTGTACCTTAGATTTTTTTTATCTTTCTTGAACACAGGATATTTGGGCTATACCAGCGGCTTTTCGTTACTTTGCATGGTCTTCTTTCTGATTGTTGTAAGTATAATCTTGTAGACTTCCAGTGCTTGTAAAACTGCATTTCAAAGTGAAATTAAACGCTGTTTCTGAAAAGTTTCACATATTGCATTAGTCAAAGTAACAATAAATACACGGCTTTATTTCTAGGTAATTTGGAAGATGTTTCAGATTCCTTGTCCTATGGACAGTGACATTATGAACATGACATTAATAAATGTGACACTGGCACCTTTGGTAGATGAAAACATAACAAGTGATGATTTGTGCAAGCCAAAGTACTTCATCTTCAATTCACAGGTAACTGACTAAAAATCAGATTCTCTGTTGAAAATAACTAAGGGGGACTACATACGTAGCAGATAAATTAGGTCATTTTTCCTTCAAGTAATTTCCCAGTTGTAAACTTAGGACGTGCTAAGACTTTCTGTTCCAGTAGAGTTAGGCACTGTTTACCTCTTGTAGACTGGGTGTTTTCACACTCCAGACACGCAGAAATTGGAGGAGCTTGAGGTGCCTGCCTGAGATGAGTGGCAATAAACTCATCTGTCATTCTTCAACACAGCATTTCTCAAGTAAGTTAGTAAAGCATTTTAAAAAGTAGATTGCAGAAGATGAAGTAAATAGTAAAAGCATGCGAATGGGAAATGTATGCCAGGGTTTGGAATAGACTTTAAGTTCCCAGTCACAAAGTCTTGACTGTCACGAATGCTCCCAGTTACAGTGGTGAATCTCCACACATGGGGAAGAAGAAGTATGTATAATAGCAAATACCAAGATCAGGCTATAATGGCTTAAGCCTATGAGATGCAGAACATAATTCTGAATGCAAATACATTCAGCTCAACATGGACTTCTGTGAAATTTGAGAGCATTTGGTACCTCAGGGTCTGGGTTTAAGAAAATAGGAACTTGTTTTAATTTTTGCCGAAGTTTCAGTTGTAAAGAATAGCTAGTCTTTATCAAAAACTAAACTGATGCCTAAGTCAAAAATGAAAAAACTACTGATGAATTTTTAAAATTAAATTTCTAATGTCTGTTGAGATACTTAAGAAAGATACTTCTGTTTTTCAGACTGTCTATGCTGTCCCAATCCTAACATTTTCTTTTGTCTGCCATCCTGCAATTCTTCCTATCTATGAAGAACTCAAAAGGTAAATGTTAGATATGTGTCTGTAATTTCACTGAACAAACAAAAGTAGTATAAAACAGTGTATTGCTAACAATGTTTCTTTTTCTCTTTCTTACAGCCGAAGCCGTAAAAGAATGATGAATGTGTCCTATGTATCTTTTTTTGCCATGTTCCTCATGTATTTATTGGCTGCTCTCTTTGGATACCTGACGTTTTATGGTGAATATTGCCTTCTCTGTTTTCTTTTAAATTAATTACGTGCTGCAGAACTACAATATTCATTTTAAGTTAGGGCAAGCAAGCATTCACTATGGGTTCTAAATATACACTGTTTGTTGGGGGGTTTTTTAATACTTTTGTAAGTGCACACCGAAAAGGAGATCAGTAGTAGAATTAGGCCCAAGGCACAGGATTAGAACTGGATCAAAACAGATTCAGTGCCTCCAAGTTACCCCTGTGTAAAGTGGAGACATGCTTACAGGAGCTGTTGAGGCTTTCAATTCATATGGCTATAACTGTAAACTTTGCTTAGGATTTAGAGCAGAAGTGGTTGTTTGAGAAGTATGTCAGCTACATCTAATTAAAATACTGTTTTGTTTATAGGAAAAGTTGAACCAGAACTGCTTCATACCTACTCTGCTTATCTGGGTGCTGATGTTCTTCTTCTTATTGTGCGTCTCGCTGTACTTATGGCTGTAACCCTTACTGTACCTGTAGTTATTTTCCCAGTAAGTAATTTATTTTTTTAATCTTACTACCATTTTTTATTTTCATCATCTGTCCTGCTGGCAGTCATTTACTGATTTGGCAACTCCCATTTATAGAATCTTTCTCTTAACTGGGAAAGGAAATTTATTTTAATAAGTTTGAAATATCTCTGTACTGTTAATTCAAATAAATTAAATAATTAGGCAACATTTACAAAGCAGTAGATACGAATACGTTCATTTACATTGTTTTCCTGGTATGGTTTAATTGGGGGAGTGGAACAGATTGCCCCTTATAAAAGTACTTGGACTATTGTATTACCAGTTTACAAAAGTCAGTGTGTTTTTGTAAGTACATTGTGAATGTGAATTCTGGCCATTTAGGTGTATATTGTTGAGCAGCATCCTTAGATGTTACAAAAATCCCTGGGATTTATTTTGTTAAAGACAGATGTTTTTCCTTGTGTTTTCTCCATTACTGGCTGTGCTTTGAAAATCTAAATCACTGAAAAGAGAAACAGACCAGAAACACAGAGCTGCCTCTCAAGTGCAGAAAGTAAATACTTTTAAAAAAAAAATAATGACTTTCATAGCTTTCAACTTCTCTTAAAATCTGAAGCGTTCAGGAGAATTATGTTAAAATACCTTCAGAAGGAAGGTCTAATTGAGGTGACAGTCACTGACTTCCACAATGAAGACTAAATTATCTTTTTTTCCCCCCCCGCCTCCTTCTAAAGATACGCAGTTCCATTACCCAGCTGTTGTGGGCAGGGAAGGAGTTTAGATGGTGGCGTCACTGTTCCATTACAGTTGCTCTTCTGGGGTTTACCAACATGCTTGTTATCTTTGTCCCTACTATCCGAGACATCTTCGGATTCATTGGTAAGCATTTTCATGTCAGTTCAAGTAGTCTTTCAGATCTCAGAAAATGCAGTATGATCTAATTAAATTATATTTACCTGTTTATGAATATTTATTTCTATGCTTTTTAAATACAGGTGCATCTGCGGCTGCCATGCTGATCTTTATACTTCCTTCTGCCTTCTATATCAAATTAGTGAAGAAGGAACCAATGAAGTCAGTGCAAAAGATTGGGGTATGTATAGACAAATACGTAATAGTTACACTTGCTTACTAATTCAGAGCAAGAACTTCAGTTTCCTTCTTCACAATTTAAGAATTTTGAAGTCCTGATGAAGGTAGTCAGTGAATTGGCATTTGATGTTATTTTGGTTAACACGTGGGAGTTGCATAGGTGCTCAAAACTGAGGAGAGAGCCATCACAAGACTCAGTTCACTTCAGGGACTTCTCTCACCCTCCAGCCCCCAATCTCAACAATAGTTGGGTCATTCTGTTGCTGAAAAGAACCAGATTGCAACAGATTACCCTGAAGAGCTATAAAAAGTCTTGTCATTCTCCTTTACATGTTCTTTGAATACTTATTTACGTAATTTACCACTTAAAGCTGACCTCCACCAATCATTTGGGTTGTCCTGACTGATCTTGGTGCTCTTACTGGTCTTGGACATACTGACGCAGAATCAAATCTAAGACATACTGAGTCAGAATCAAGTCAGCTCAGCCTGACTGGTAGCAGCAGCTACTTTAATTTCCCTCAGTTAAGGTTGAGGTCTTCTATACTGAAAATAAATGTACTTTTTTATTTGAAAAAGAACCCCAAGTATGAGAAGGATACATAGCTCCTTATTGTTTACTGTGATCTCTTGTCTTTTTTACTTTGTCCTCCATGAGCAATGGCATTTGTGCCATAGATGGGCATGACTTTACGGGTATAGTAGCAGAAACTAAAATACTACTTTTTTGTTTTCTTTTTTCAGGCTGCGTTCTTCTTTCTAAGTGGTATACTTGTGATGACTGGGTGTATGACACTGATTATTCTAGACTGGACCCAGAACGTTGCATCTGATGGCCATTAACTGTCCTGGTTTAATCTCTAATACTCCACTTCAAATGCCAGTGTTCACTCAGATACCTACTGAGAACGAAAATGAGCTATTCAGCTTCCTTCAAAATGCAGATTCTTTGTTGATGGTTCTTCTGATTGTAGAATACGCAAACTCTGTCTTTAAGAAACTGTTCTGCGTGATGGAAGTGGATATTTAAATCAAACCACGTGAGTGTCTGGCTGAAGGAAGTGACAACTTTATTCCATTCCAGAGAATGGACAGAACTCGCTGTAGACTTTTATCAAGCCATGTTTGGCTTCCGTCATTGTTACTTGGATATTTTGTTATTTTACTTGAATGTGCCTAATGGAACCATTTGATGTGAGAAATAACTCTTTAATTTACAGCAAAGTGTTTAAAATAACCAATGAGAGAGAGAGAGAGAAACACTATTATTTTTTTGTACCAAAAATTATTATGGACCTCAAAAGCACTATTTTGACTTTAAGAAACATTTTTCTAAAAAGAATGAAATAATAACATAGAAAAGCTCATAAAAATATTTAATCAGTGTCCTAAATTAAATCTAGTTTGCCTTTCTGTGAAGGCATAATTAGAAGAAATTTTATTTTAAAAAAATACTTCTAATGACCAAAACAGAAAATGAACCAATTGAAGTCAAAATTCTCTAATTATAAATGCTTCCCGTGAAATTCACTTCGTTCAAAGTAGAGTGAAAATAATCCTGAAAATCATTTGTCAGCTTACTTAAGTAACTACAGTTACCCTAGTTCCCAAAAATGATACGGAAACCCAAATTGTCAAGCTTTAAAAAAACCCACCCTTTAGAACGGGTACGTTTGAGAAAAACGTAGCTAATCTAGAAGTTGTAAAGATGGGTGTTGACACTTCCCTTCTTGAGGTACTCAATAGTGCAGTTGGGTGAAACAGGGTGTGGGGGTTTTTCGCTTTTTGTTTTTTTCTTCTGTTGTAGATATAAACTGAATGGCACTCGAGCATATCATGCCATTAATATAAAACTCCCTGCTGGAGTTCTGTCTATTAATAAGGTTCATTGTCAGTTATAGCAATGTTTGTTGGGCTTTTTTTCTGTTCAGTCTATCTTGAAACACTCTGTAGGAAAACAGAAAGGTCCTAATGTAGTTTACTAGTTGTATAATACTCAAAAAGTGTACAGTATTTCTCAAATTAGTCATCCATTATTGGATTTTGAATTACTTGACTATTCTGTTTGTGAGTCAAATCCACAAAATAACTGCACCAGTATTTCATGCTTGGTACAAACTCTCTTCACATACGCAACTGGGATTCCTCTTCCAATTTATACTGTATAGTAGTATTAAAGATAACCTCATAGACTGGATAGTCATCTCATACTTGTTTGCTTCAGAAATACGTAAGTTTCTTATGAGCCCTAGCTAGCTAGTTGATGAAACAGGTGCTGTATGGTTGCGATTAGCTGTTTTGTTTCTAGTGCATGTTTACTCTTTCATTCTTATCCCAGGTTGAAGAGAAATAACACTTGTATAACAGCATACTTGGCTTATAAGAGGTTCTCAAACACAGCAATATTGGGTACAAAAGCCTAGATAGAGATTATTAATGAAATAATCATGGCAATGTGGTCAACTGTCTCCATCTGACATGATGCTTTAAAAATCTGATTTACAAAGTTCCGCTTCGTCATTGTGTCAGAGGGAACAAGTAAGGGCCTGTAATCCATTGATTAAACAGTGCCTGAGACTTTTTTGCTCTTGTAGAATTCATCAGGAACAAATCTAAATGATAGTCACTGGCAGATAATGTCAATCCCTGCCCAGCCATTTAAAACCTATGAAAAAAACTGCAGGTATTTTGTATTGATAGTTCTGCATGACTGTAAGTACTGGTCACTAAGTCTGTAGTGTAAAACTGTAATGAGAAGTTAGATTCCTCTTGTGTTGTTTGTATTATTAGTTCGGTGGTACTCAACTGGCAATTAACGATCCTGGAGTCAGCACTGACCAACGCTCCTTAGGTACTTCTCTGCCTCAGGTACTGTACATCCATGGCTAACTATCCTGTGTTACCTGATCTCCGCAGAAGTGCTGAGCATGTGCCTCCTCAGTACTTTGGCAGCTTTTCTTCTTCCTCTCCGCAAATGTAGAAAGGTGGAAGAGGATTAAAACGTTAGTCTACCTGTGAGCAATTTGTAGCACATAAGGGATGAAGCGCTTCCCTTGCCAGCATTTAAAAAAAAAAAAAAAAAAGGAAGTGAGAAATAGCCACCTCTCTCTCCGTAACCATAGAAGAGGAAGGAGGTGTAAATGAGAAGTTACTACACAGTCGTCCTCAGCAGCCAGAGAGGAGGAAGATTTTTGTGATGACACCTCATAATACATCATACATGTCACTTAATTCTCTGAATGTAGCAATTTCCAGATTTTACGTTATGTGTTGCATTATTTGATGACTGGCTCTCCACCTGCAACAGTTGAGTTCCACATGGCTGGGTTGATTTCCAACATATGATTTATTTAATTATATTATCTTTTTTCAAACCTGTCTGCTTAAAGTTACCTACATTACAAACCACCTGAGAGCAGCTTCAGTATTAAACCACTGTTTTGTCACCTCAGTTAGACATTACTGTCTTCCATGATATTTCAGTCATAAATGTAACATGTTATTTATAAAACATTAATCCATTAAAACTAAACCTATTTTTCAATATTTATGATAGTCTATGTACATAAATTGTATGTGTGTATATACTGTAAGTATAATGTATATAATGTAGGTTTGGAATCTGGGATTTATGTATATATTCCTCTCTCATTACTGATTGTTACATCATTTCAAGGCGTTCATGTTGTACATCTGTATAACAACCGTCAAAGGAAAGACTCTTTTACAACAATGTAATGCCTACAAAAATAGAAAAAATGTGTTAACGCCTAAGGTGTGTAAGAAAACGCTAAGACTGTATTTATTACAAATGTATATGTTGCAATAAACACAGGAGTCACTTGGGTCCATAAAAAGCATCGTTCAGGTTCATGTATACTTTTCCTTTAAAATCTACCATGGATGTTACAATTTCCTGAATGCGTAACTTAACAACTTTTACGATCTGACGTATTTGTTAGGCCACCAAATTCAGGCATCCTACGGTACATCCGTGTACATATGTAAATACCCACTGTATTGTTAGAGGCCAACAGTCTAGCTACAGTTGTTGGCAGGGAGTGCAACACAGTTTCAATGAAACATTGTATGTTTGTTTTAACTGAAATAAATGAAATAAATAAATAGATAATCTTAAACAATGTCATGGTGTTTTTTTTGGGGGGAGGCATTTGAAGGGTTTTCAAAAATACTGAAAGTGTATCTTTAATTTCATGCATGTTTAACTTACGAGCACTTTTCAGGAAGGAAAAAAAAAGGAAAAATAGCATACAACAGCAAGTCTGGACATTAAAGAAAATGAGAGATTAGATTCTGCAAGGAACCTGTATTATGTCATTTTTTTGCAGTACAGGCGTAGCTGGAGACAAGACTCAATGTGTTAGATCTTGTGTAAGAAATGAATGAATCTTGCCAAAATCCTATGCTGTTTTCCTGCAACTGAATCTCCAGGAGAAGAATAACTGCTTCTGTAAAAATTTTCAAAACTGGTGCATCTGTTTTACTTGTAATTTAGCAATTGGGTACAATCCAAGTGCAGCATGTCAGTTCTTCGTTCTCCAGAAATCTCTATCAATTCATACAAATTTTTGTCATTCCCAAATACTAAGAATTGGGTGTGAGAGACAGCAGGGGTGTAACTCAGTGTGTTACATATACAACAGAACACTATGAAAGGAATATTAAAGAGGCATGGTTAAGTACCCTGAAATTAGGAAATGCCTCAATTAAGGTTGCTTTAATTACATGATCGCGTAGTATTTTTTTGGTGGAACCCCCACTGAGTAGCTATTCATTATTTTTTACCATGTTTTCTGTATGTTCACTGTGTTTATGTATTTGCTCAAAGTCCAAAGCCCATCCTGATGAGGGATGAATGTCCTCATTTCTCTCTACTTCTCATTTTAATGTCATCTTTGTGAAACACAGATGATTACTCATTTTCACAATGTCACAGGCCTGTAAGAAGGTGTTAATCAGTCTACGCATCTGGGGACCTGAAGTGTGGAGAGACAGCACTATGAAGCAGCCATGTATTTGAGTCCACGATTTAAGTCCCACACTTGCTTATTTTGTATTTCAGCATTTGCTTACATGCATCTGAAGCGTAACTGCATGCAGGTTTTGAGTGATCATCATCCCTGAAACAAGAACCCTAAGCATCAAGTTAGCCACTTGGAAACGGTGGCCACGCCTGGAAATGCTCATTCTCACTACCTGCCTATCCTCACACAGGAATTTCATAGCTGTAGAGAAGCCCTTTCCCTAGAACGCTGCTTGACTAATTGAACAATTAAGCCTGCCTCTCCGCAATCAGGTATTTCCATCAACTTAAATAATATCTGAAGTAGTCTTTTCCACACACTTTGATTCCTCCCAAGAGCTGGCTCACCCTATGTGATGAATGAGACGGTGCAATGATTAAAAAAAAAAAGAAACAGAAATTACTTTGTGTGACAGTGTCTAAAATCCTGTGCTTTGAACCTCTTTACCCACCACAAGGCCTTTGCTCCAGAAGAGGGATAAGCTGTCACTTAGGGCTTAATCACAATGCTGAGATTTGGGAATCTCTTGAGGCCTCTGCAGGTGAGAGATGGCATCTTTACTTTCTTCTGGTTCCCCTGAAGTTTACCTCTTTTCCCCCCTGGCCTTGCCAAGTCAGTTCTGTCCCAAGGTCACGCCTAGGCACATCACCCCCAAGTGTTCATGCAGCAGCTGGATCGCAGCAGGTCATGCCCTAAGGTCCTCCATGGCTTAGCTCATACAGCTGTTTGTAAGGCAGCGCAGCTCCCATTCAGTCTGTGTGCCCAGGTTTCCTTTCTGAAGAAACAGAGCAGAGGGTGGCGGGTGTATGCCCAGGTTTCAGGGCCAGAAGGAGCTGAGACGCCACGAGGGAGCCCCGAGTCCTGCCCTTCTGGGAATGTGGACATGCCATCCCAGCTCCAGTGCAGATGGGCCCAGCGCCGCTTCCTCGGCCTTTCTGGTTTCAGTCTCTTGAGCACGACAGGCTAAACCCCACCTGCTTTCACGTGCATTTCCTCCTGTCTTTTTGCACAGCTGGTTTTGGCTGTCATAAGGTGACAGCTCTGTCACTCTTGCTCTGACTCCAGTCCAAGTTTGCCAGCTTCCCAGCAACACCACAGCTCCTCCTGTGAGCCACCTGCCCTCATCTTACTACCTTCCCGACTACATGCCTGCCCAAGCCCAGTACCCACCCTTCCGCATTCACTTCACCCAGGCACAGCTAGAAACGTCTTCCTTTGATTTTCCTAGCCTCTGCCCAGCTGGTCTCCTTATGGCCTCCACTCTAACTACAAGCCTTATTTTCTTGTTCTCTGGATGTCCTTCCAGTCCCAGCTCTCCAGCAGTCCCGCATGGACTCCTTTGGCGGCCCGGAAGAGCCCACTTCCACACTCAGTTCAGGCACCTCTTGTCCCTCCAGCCTTTGGCTGAGTGCGAAGCCCTGCTGTAGAGAATGGGAGGAGCAACTTTTCCCAGGAAAAATGACTCATTATTTTACTACTGGAAAACATCCTCTTTTCCCCGATTCTGTTCTCAAATGGGCCAAATCATTTAGGCTGATTGTTTTTCCACTCAGATGCACGAAAACACCACCTTGCTGCAGTTACTCGTAATGGAAAATGTCAGGAGAAACATCTGAAGCTAGGTAACATTTAAAAGAACAGAAACGTATTCCAGTAAGAGAACAGCCAGGTAATCCCAGTAACAGGTGGCATCATCAACCATGTTTGAAAATGTTATTTAAATTAAAAATAAGTGCTGTTTTTTATTTTCATTATTATTTGCATATATTAAAAAGGGGAAAAAAAACGTTTTCCAATTTTCCAATTGCCGAACGTAAATTGATAGGTAATATATGTTGGATAGGTAGTAACAATAACGTAGAAATTCAGTATGGGTCTTGGAAAGGAAGTGTAGCTTATATAACTAGCTTTTCTTTCCATCATCTCCAAACAGCTCAGATTGCAGCAAAATTAAATGGAGCCCAGTGAGGCGCTGTGGGTATTCCCAAATGCTCAGGAGGTATTGGGCCAGGGCTAACGTGGTCAACCACGTATCTACTTTTTGTAAAAATAAATCCCAGTTCATGAACAGCCAATATTGCTCCTTCCTCCCACTTCAGTAAAATGATTTAATGTGCTGGTAGAGCGTATCTTGGGGCTGGAGCCCAGGTCACTACACAGAACAGACAGACATACAAGTCTCATTAGAGGCGGCGTGGGCTGGGAGCTGCTCCCCCAGGCACCTCACCCTGCCTGCGGCCATGTCACCTGGAGGCCCTGCTCGAACCCCCACCGAGGACTTGGGCGATGAATAAAACTGGCAGGCACTTCTGCTGTGGGCAGGACAAGGGGAGCGTGCCCCAGTGCCATGGCTGAGGAAACTGCTGAGGAAAATACTAAGACAGTGATCAAAAAGGCTGCAGCAGAGCCACAACTTTGTGGAAACGTGGAGAGTGGCCACGGAGAGCATGAACAGTTTCCCTCTGTGTCTGTCAGAAAACGGTGGCAAACAGGAGACCTTCAGAAGATTGGTTTGAAAATAGCTGTCACCAAAATATTTGCATTTGTGCTTGCTCTTTTGACCCAACTGGGGAGGCATCAGTGAAGCTGTTGCTCTGCAAGGATTACTGGACTCCAAATGAAAATGGCGTATGAGGGATGTGTTTTTCTGGGGAACAAGTGAGGAAGTTCCTAAGAATACCAGCCACGGGAAACAGAGCTGTCACAAGAGCTGCTGAAGAGTTACCAGAGGCCGGCGCTGGTGGCAGGTATTTCCTGCTAAGGACCCTCGCCAGGAGCAGCGAGCCTGCTGCGTATGCCGGCCCGCCCGCAGAGATCGAGCCAAAATGTCTCGGCTGCAGGAAATGATGAAAACTGCACTAACACTGATCGACCAATGTGGGGGCTGTCTGTAGCCTCCTGCCATCGCCCAGCTTGGAAGGGCTGCAGGCTTCCCGCCTCTGCGGGGATTATGGCACTTGCCCTCTTCCCAAAGATCAGATGGGTCTCTCACCTTACTGCAAAGATGACATTTCCAAACACAAATAAGACTTAAGTTCTTCTAAGATTATTAAAACCACAGGTGTCCCAAGAAACATTTTGAAGTAAATAAGTCATGATTGATGTAATGATCATGGTTTGGGGTGACTCTGTGTGTGTGTCTGTGTGTGTCTGTGTGTGTCTGAGTGTGTGTCTGTGTACACACTGGGAATAGAGGGTACAAGGGCTCTTCTAATCTACTTGGACTTACCTGGAAAGACAATAAAAGTCAAATGGGGAAGTGAAGCCCACAAGTTCCTTTTCTAGTAAAACAGACAAGAACCAATATTGATTCCCACACCTGCATTATTTTTCTCGGTCCCAGAAAGGTCCAGGATTCTCCAAATTCCTTTTGCACATTGTACTTTTTGAAGCCTGTACTCACCCTGGTAGCCGCAGCAAGCTGGCCTTTAATCTCCATTTCTTCTGCGAGAGCATTCATTTCAGGTATGCCATATTTCACATACCTGGCTCCTTCAGATCTAAAACAGTCGACTTCAACCCCAAATTGATTTATAAGGTGTAGTGCAGCAGCCTTTCCTTTCCCAGGACCCAGCCCTAAGCTCTGCAGTGAGCTCCTCTAAACTACCAGAGAAAATAGAGACCATGTCACCAGCTGGGTGACACTAGCATATGAGCTGTGTTTCAAAACCGAGCCAGTAGTTTAACGTAAAACAAATGTTTTTGGTTTTTTGCTGCCACAGATTTCCAGCCATCATGGTGGGTCAAATGCAGCACTTCACTCCTGCACTTAACAGAGCCAGTTTCCATCTTGTGGTCAAATTTCTCAACCCATTTAAACAATCCGTATCTTGGATCAACACACTGCTTATCTCAACTCCCAGTGGAGAAGTCCTATGACGGTTATTATGTCTGAGCATGGCTAACTGCTAGAATATCCATCTGTTCTCCCCTGCAAATTTTAGTTTGGCAGGCAACAGCAGTCGTCTTCTCTTCTGCATTTTCTAGCAGCAACTTGACCAAAACTAAACCTCTGAAGTATTTCCTTTCTTACTTGTCTATGGATAAATGTGGGAAATAATCAGATCCTATCTTTGACATCTAGAAACTTTGGAGAACCATGAAATCCTTCTGAAAAAAAGGCATCAACAACTACTTGGAGTAACTACTTTGATCGCCTTCTTATTTTTATAAATACTGAGAAAATTTAAACACATGGAACATAAAGTACTTTTACAGATGATTTTGTTTCTGTCAGTTCTGCTGTTATCTGAGTCGAGTTGCCCATGTGATTCAGACTTTTCCCTTGATGAAGTGACTAGACATGGTGCTTTCCCTGTCAGTGCAGAGTGAGTTATTATACATAGACAAATAACACAGAGATAAAACTACGGAAGTTCCTCTGCAAAATCTTTCCTGCTTTCATTTCTTTCGCTCTTCTTCGGACTAATACATTGTAGCTTTCCCTTCTCCCCTCCACCACAGACACCCAAAACCATTCACTTTTCAAATTCTCACGAGGTTTTTTAAACTTCTTAGCACTTCTTTTTTCCCACAAAGAAATGTCTTTGTTTTTCATTTGCTTTGTAGAGTTTCTCATACGATCTTCTCATAGACTGTAAAGAGGAACTGATTTCAAAGAGGAAGCACATAGGTCCTTTTCACCCAGTCTAGCAAACAGACTACCATATAGTTTTAAGTGGGATTTTATAAAAGTATACAAAAGGGAGAATTTTTGAAAGACTCAGTGACAAAGAAATGGTGGCCAATATTGCAATATCATAGCAGTGATGTATGACACTGAGTATGACAGCCAGCTGATGCATTAATGTTACTAAACTACGGTTTACCTTCGACATTGGAGAGCATAACTGAAAATGTAACTGCACGAAGTTTCCTCTGCACTCTCCCACTGCAGCTCGGCCATGCTTACCTGCTACCCTGCACACTGATCTTCAGGCTTGCAGATCTTCAGGGTAGATGCAGAAAGAAGCTGCAGGAGCAAAGAGGGGAGCAGGCCGCCGAGCTGCACTGCCCAAATGAGAAAGATGTCTGAGATAAAAACTCAAGTGCATGCTAATGAAAGGAACGGTTAGCCAAAGGCATGGCCAAAGGTCCCTGCCTCGGACAGACCCCCAAGCCTGCCCAAGGTGCCCGAAGGGTGGGAGTGAGAGTTGCCGGCGGCCGGTTATCCTGCGCAGGGCAAGGAGGCACCACCGTCAGCCAAGTGCCCATCGCGATGGGGGCGGCTGGCCCCTCAGGTCATCTTCTTACCCTCTCCAGTGTGCTCCCAAGCAGGTTGGTGTCACCAAGGGCTCCCGCAAGCATGACTGGAGATGTAGGCAACGACTGCATTTCTGGAGTTAGCAAGGGGGCTCGCTGAAGCCGCAAGCCACAGGGGAGAAAAGCAAGACAGAAGAAACACAGGAGGAAAAAGAAGCCTGGAGAGGAAAAGAAAAAGAGAATAATTTCATTATTGTGAAGAAGAGAGAAAGTAGACTCAGTAATAAACGAGAAGGGAGATGAGAAGAACGTCTGTGCAAAACATCAGAAAACCCAAAGTAATTTCACGGTTATTTGTCTGCCTCCTTGCTTTCCCTGAACAGGAAGGGAGGAAGGACTTTGTGGAAATAATCCTGGACAAGGTACATATAACAGAATGTGTGAAGAACTGAACATCAGCCAGCCCAGCCCGTAACGCAGCTCAACTAATAAATATTCATAATCATTTGAAATTATTTTGAAATCATGTGAAAAAAAGGTTGGAGAAAACCATACATGTTCACAGTCTCCAAGGGAAACCTCAGTCATTACTTAACTCTTG
The DNA here is from genome assembly GCF_000690835.1 of Fulmarus glacialis. Lineage (NCBI taxonomy): Eukaryota > Metazoa > Chordata > Aves > Procellariiformes > Procellariidae > Fulmarus > Fulmarus glacialis. Next base: position 22,067 of record NW_009214526.1, read on the forward strand.
TTACTTAGTGGCCACAAGGCTACCTTCTACCCCACCAGCACATTAACATAAGTAATAAAATAAATCACTATAAGCCAGCACCCTTTCCTACTGACTGTGAGCAATTACTAGCATTTATATGCTCAGTGAAATCAAGGAGATAGCTTATCCACCTACCATGGAGGTCCAGATCACCATCGGAGCGTGGATTTTCAGAGTGGATAACTATTAGAAATAAGCCAAAAAGGCATGAGTACATTTTTTCAGACTTCACTTTTTTCTGATTCTTAGCCAAAGATACACAAACCTTTCCCTGTCCTAGTTTTCGAGTTGACAAAGAGCAAACTCATCCTGGAAAACAAAGGAGTGCTAACTCCCGGCACAGCATCCCAGGGCAGCCACGAAGTGGTGGGCAGCAATGGCTGGTGCAGCAGTCATGGCACATGCAACACTCGTGCAGCAGCCACGGCCAATGCAACAGGCAAACTGCAGGCAGATCATTCCTCCTTCTTATAAACAGCCACAGATAAAGTACAGGCATGTGTGTGCCCCTCTCCAGAAAAACATTCTCTCTTGTTATGGAAAGCTTTTGCAGTGATGAGTTTTGGTGCTACAAATATGAGATGTAAAACTTACTCATTCTCTAGGGAAATGGTCAGCCTGGTCCATAGCCTTGAGGGACTCCGGGACTGTCACTCTATACTAAAACAGACCAGCAATGTTGTACGCTTTTCTACTCACAGTCAATTGAAATGTTCTGAAACACAAGGATCACGTAAAAATTGCAAAGTCACAAACAAGGTTCTGACCTTGAGGTAGTAACTTCACTTCCTGAAAATAAATCAACAGAAAATGCTAGGTTTTATGCAATTTTCCAGGAACCAGATAGGAAGGAAAAGAGAGTAAGTATTTTCTTCTGGCCAAGAGATTGATGGCGATATTCACATTTGAAGGGAGGAATTTGCCTTGACTCATAGGAAATATCTTTGTTCTTGGGGATTTAAAAACAGCCTTTGTGGAACAAAATAGATGGCCTGAACTATGCCTGTGTTTTGAGGAAGGATAACTTTGCCTATTGAAAAGAATAACAAAGTGAAGAAGTATTTTAACGGAATGTGAGGGCGTTTTCATTTTTCTTTATAGCTGGCTACACCAAAGGCAGATGACAGTGGTGAAGTATTTTAAAGAGCATAGCAACACAGAAATTGAAAGATGTTTAGATTTTGAATAATTAATTTGGATTTTGTTGCTGTTGTCAAGCTGTTCGCTTATCTTGAAGACACAAAAATGGATAAATTCTTTGCTCTGAAGAGATTTCAGTCTTAACAGTGGCGATCTCACATAATGTTGGTACTAGCTGTCACATATTTACCCCAGCTCACTTTTTTTAAACCTACTGCAAAGTTAACAAGGATTAATTGAGGCAATAATAGAAACAGAGCTGCAAATCCCCTCCAAAACCCAGTGAAGGTGCTCGCTCAACTTTTCTATGCAGAACTGTGGCCAGGGCTTGTTAAAACCACCTTCAAATCTGACAGCATCATTATTACAGTACCAGGGTTGCTTTTTGTGCTGGAACATAAGCATTTGTACCCCAAGAGCAATGACGGTGCTAGAGAGGACCAGCAGCACTTGAAAGCACCAAAACTTAAAGGCAAAGTTTGCATTAACTGCACTGTGCTTGGGGCTCTGGGCATCCAAATTAAGTATATGCCTTAAGTAGCTTGAATGGTCCCACTAACTTTAACACTTATTTTAAAGTAGTTATTTTCACCTAAAATAAGTTATTTTCGTACTCAAGTCCTCCTATACGGAACGAATTTGGAAACCGAAAAAAGAACATGGAGCTCAAACTTTGCACCGAAACAAGCAAGTAGCTGAGGCATGCGCTGAGAAAGGCGACAGGAAGGTGGCATGAGAAGAGTTACCCCAGCTCCCGGGCCTGCTGCTGATACCTAATCCTATTACAAATTGTGCCTGGATCGTTACCAAAACTGTTCTTGTGATATTTTCCATTTCAAGGCCGAAACGCCTGCGTGTGTTTCACAGCATTGGGCATGGCAGCCGGAAGAGAGGGCGCGGCGTCGGTGTGGCCAGGCAGGCCAAGGGTGGTAAAACAAGCTGTGCTTTGGGATGCATTTACCAGGTATTTGGCCTTTGAACAGACCATCTTTTCAGTTTTATGGGCTCTTACAAATATGCCCAGACATTGCTCCAGCTGTACCAGTCAAGGAATTTCTCACAGATGCCCCTTCACGGTAAAAGTTTCGAGGAACTTCTCAGATAACGGACCTGAAAGTATTTCAGGGAAGACATGGCCACTTTTGGAAGGAGACTTCTCAGCAGGGGAGTTAGGAAGATGAAGAGAACTGCCTCAACGTGGCTGCTGTGTGAATATCTTATTGAAATGCCGGTGTCACCCTGCAGCCACCGCCACGCTGTGCAGGCACCTGCACACAAAATGGCCGCCAAGCAGGAGGGCAGCAGCCATGCTGCGTACGCTGGGGCTTCCCTGAGCCCCTCGCGCGGGCTGGCAAAGCCACCATTATCCGTTGGGCGAGGTCATATGACAGCACACAGAACAATATTGCTGTGTTTCCTTCCCGCTGACTAATTAGAGGCCAATCCCATACCTCAGAGAAAACTAGGACAATTCCTTCCTGATGCTGTTAAGCAGTCAAGTTATGAAAAAGCAACTATTTCCTTTAAATTCACTTTTCATTCTCCTCTTGTTACAAACATTTTTTCATTCTGCTGTGATATAAGACTTTTTAACATTATTTTCTGTCTGTTAAGTTTCCTGTGTAGGTGTAGGAAGCACTGTCCTGATGCACTGTATTAATCCTTAAACTGGACCAAACAAAAAAAGGTAAAAATATTCAAATTTTGGAGTTATTAGGATCCTCTTGAGGATGATTTTCTTGTTTTCCATTTCCTGTCAGAATTTGATTTTGCAAATGAAGCTGACATATGCAAACCCTGATCACATCTTGCTATTAGTTTTATATTTAGGCTTATGAGAGTGATTAATTAAATTTAGCTCGGGATTATCAGAACTTCAGCTGCTCATTTCTTTAACTTTGGGCTCTGAAAAAAGCTCTGCAAGGAAAGTGTATCTGAGGACAATACCATGATAGGTCAATAAGAGCACTACATGTCATAACAAATTTCTATTAAAGATAAAGCACTTCCCTCTTGTCTGAAAGGTGTACACCTATCCCCCAGAACAGCAAAAAGAGACAAAACTATATATCCCAAACCAAATGCATACCAAAACCGGTGTGGAAAACAGAAACAAACTAAAGAATTTTCAATTTGGATGTCAAAGAACTAACATTGAAATCTTTCTATACATCTTAAACGGGACTGCAGAAAAACTGCAGTGTAGCAAAGGAACACATATTCTCAGAAAAGTCCATTATAAAACCTGGAGTGTCCCATAAGAATCATGATTTAATTTTGTTATTTCCCTCCGTGAACTTTGTCACAAGAACATATTATCTCCTTCACATGCTGTAAAATGGAAAATGAGAATATGCTATCATGTATATCAAAGTAAGTTGTATTCAATGTATATTTGTATCAAAAGACGTAGCATTATTGTAGCCAAAAAGGCATAAGAACACAAACAAGACAAGAGAGTATATCTTTTATTAGATGAAGTAGTCTAATTAAAAAAAAAAAAAAAGCTTGCAGGAGCACAAGCTCTTGTGCAGGCCTAAAATAGAAGCAGAAAACATAAGTTTGCTATGAAACTAAGTTTCATTGCACATCACAGTCTGCTCCTTTCCCACCCTCACATCAGGCAGGTGATGCATTACCCCTCCCCACACTTCAGGGGATAAATTTATCAAACCTCTCCACTTTGTTGTGCAAGTACCAGCCACCTTTTCTGTCAGGTGGCCTGACTTTTGCCGAGCTTTGAAGTTTGTTTCTACATCTTACCTGAAGAAGGCCGTGTGTGCTCAGAAGTCCGCTTCACTCAGCGTACAAACCTCAGCTTGCCAGCGTCTGTTAGCGCACTCCATCTGCACTATGTCCCTTGTCATTGCCATCCTGCATGATGTGCTAACACAGAATAATCCAAATTACTACAAACTAGAGGGCAAGTTTTACTGCATCAGCGTGACAACGATATGAACACTTCAAGCATTAATGTAATGACATCAATAGCCTCATGTCACTGACATAGGAGAAAATAAACACTTTCACAGTAAGAAATAATTTCTTAGGGAAAATGATAGGCTTGCGAATGAAATATGAGTGAATTCTGTATGACACAGCATTTTTAGACTGGATAAATGCAGGGAAGGGCGGTCATTTTTGTTAGTAGCCTAATATTTTCCAAGAGCAGTTCAACACTAGATTGAAAAGTTATTTTTAAAAGTTTTATTTGACTCTCCAAATGTGCAGCATGGAGTCCAAAACTCTAAGAGAGCATGCAAATAAATATCCATACTCAAACAGTCCCGAATGGACCACCTAGGTTTTGTGTGTCACCACCAAGATGACAAAGGGCACAGTATGTGCTTGCTGTCCCTGCATCCCATTGCGCGTACCAGGGGCAAGGTCTGGATCAGCTCTGCAGCCCCAGTGCACTGGGCAAGGCAGGTGAGCTGGCAGTGGGGTATTTTAATTAGCGAAGTGTTATGCCCTGCAAGAGAAAGTTTTGTCTGTCCTTAACTAATGACATTGGCGCTCCACCCTTTCCATGATGTAACGTGATATAATGTTATCTATGATACAATCTAGTCTTAATAAAGGGAAAAAAGGTAAGGAAAAAGGCAGGGGAAAAAACATGAATTTTAATCCGGAAATTTTCCAAACATGAGATTAAAATGTGGAACACAAGGGAAAATCCCTCCATTTTTAGAAGTCCCAATGCAGCACTGTTGTGTGCAAAAGGCCTGAAGAAGGCAGCCTTTGGTTATGTTACCGTCCTCTTTGCATTACATAGCTCATCAACTCTGTTGTCACAGCGTTTTCAGGCAATTGATTACCTGGTTAGGAAACACAACTTAATGAGTCATGAGCAGCAGTGTTTGTTGTGAGTGGCACATGTTTGTTTAATCCACATGAGAAATGAAATGAAAAGCATCAGTAGCCATTTCAAACTAGATGAACGTCAGAGAAAAGCAAATAGCTTTGTATATGTAAAACTACATGCTGGCACCGAACCCTCCTCCTGCGTGAAAACCAAAAGGCAAACAAGGAGAAGTGTATGCTTGTGCCCATAGAGGCTGCGTATGTCACTGGCAACAGCTAGCTGTGAAATTGAAAGCAAATATTTGCTCTGCTTAAAAAATGCTCAGATTGTAATAATTGCATAGTGCTGTAAGCTTCAAGAGCTTCTTGATTGTTTATGGATGCTGCCTCTCTACTTGCTGAATATTTACTGTGAGTGGGGTGAGGTTCCCAGCAATTCACTATCAGTCACTCCCCTGGTTAAACGCAGAACATTTGCAAACAGAATTATGCAAGTGAAACAAGTTCTGATATACCGTATTTTTAGTTTCCTAGTTCCCCGTAGCATAGGCTGCTGGTTTTGTTTGGGTTTTTCTCACTGCAGGCAGTGGGCATGCCCCAAAGTCTGATCGCTTTTTCACTTAAGATCCTGATTGGGTTTCTTAAAACCACAATCAAAATCTTGACATTTCCTATGCCAGGCATGCTCCAAGCATTAGGTGGTTTGGGGGGAGGTGTGGGGCTAGATTTGTCCTGTCTCAGTCAAGAAGAGAGGAGAGGAGTCTGTGGCTGAGCTCGGATACTTTTTGGCTGTCGCCACCGGCAGATCTGCCACTTGACACCCAGGTTTTTCACACCTCTCACCTTTGCACTAAACCACAGACTTTAGTGCAAAAACCAAAAAGTGCAAAACCCAAGGAAAATTGCAGAACTGTTCCATTTACCTGGGATGCAGGAATAAATGCAGTTTTATAACCTGGAGAGCCGTGCAGCTCCTGTAGGGCGGTGCTCCCTGCTGTGGGGAGCTGGAATGAGCTCCGGTGCTTCCTCCGGGCTGGCATATAGAGCATCCTCTCTCAGTCTTACCAGAGGTTTGCGTCGCCAGCCCTTCCCTGGTATTTTCAAGCAGCCATCACCAGGACTGACAATGCTGTGACCCTGCTTGGTCCCAATCACCCCGGTCCTGCCCTCGTGTTGGTATGTCCCCACTGAGGCTGCCTGGGTCCAGAAAGGGACCTGCTCTGGTGAAGGGAAAGGGCAGCGCAGTGGGGACTCCTGAGCACCCAGTCTGGGAAGGGGACATGAAGGGGTGGGAGAAAAAGTCTCTTGTCCAGCGGTGGGAAGTTGGGTCCCACACAAGTTCTTGTAGACAACTCATGTGGCTTAAAAATGCTAGCTCAGGCTTCAGAGAAGCAAAGCCGCCTGTGCACCACCTGCCTATTTCTGCCTCTGCACTGGCCCTTCTGTGAACTGATCTGAGCTCAAGGCTTGGGAAGGTGTTGTTCTTAACCTGGATGTGTGCCCCAGCCTGGCTCAAAGCAAAAGAGATGTCTGTGCAATCACAGCCTATGAGAGAGCCATGCTCCCCCCCGGGCTGCTCCTTCCCCCTGGACCCTTGTAACTTCTGAGCAATTATTTACATCATTACATCCTGGACTCCCCATTATGGACCAAATTTGGGGAAGTGCTTCAGCACAGGCTATGTTTTATGTACTGTCTGTCTTCACTGACTTCAACGAGCTTCCAGACAGCTTTAACGGTGCCTGAGATTGCCGAAGACGTGACTTCCCGCAATCCCCTGCACGTGGGAGTGAAGCAGGGTGATGGACTCTGCGAAACTGGCACCACGAATCTTTCTGAAAACAGCATTTTTAGATTACAATCTTTTAGAAAAGCATCCACAACCTGAAGCAGGTAGCATTTGCGATGAACATTAATATTTCAGAACACATCTACAAAATGGACTTACTCCTTCCTTTTACAACTACATTAGGCCATGGTAGTAATAGTAAAAACATATGGGGTCAGGCAGCTTCGCGTACGCTACTCCATAACATTTCCAATGCGACTTCAGTACTTGAGTGCACAAAATTTGCAGGATCAGGCTATGATTTGCTGCCAAGGTAAGGCTTTCGGAAGACAGCGTTTTCTAATGGCCATTTTGGACTAAGAACACTCTAACAAACAACAGTGAAGTTCATGCATCAAATACAAGTTCTAAACCCATTCACAAGGTTTTTTAAAATTTATTTATTAAAAGAGATATAGTAGACATCTCCTAACACTAATATACACTATATATCTGTAAATTTTAGCTATAAATAGTAATATATATAAATTTATATATACTACATATTGTAATATATCTTCTGCCTTCTGGTTACCCAGAGCTTTATACACCAGGTCTACTGGTAAAGCATGTGTTGCACTCTGATCTTGTAAGAATTTTTTCTATTATCCCTTACCTCAGGATAATTTCTTTTAAACCAACTTTTAGACTTTTACATGGGTCTTAGAAATTGTATTGTACTTTTCCTCTGACACAGCTTTGTTAAAATGTTACCTGTTTTCTTCATCTTCTGACTAAGCAATGTGAAAAAAAGATGGAAAAACAGGAGGGACTTGTAGATGAGATAAAGCAGTGGGAATTAAAACTACTGAATCCCTTTTCTGGTGGGAAGAGCCTCTACCAATGTTTGAGTTATGTATGTTCCACTGATAATCACTATCTTGTTTGCTGTAAGAATGTACACAATTAGTTGTATGCATTGCTAAGTGAACAGCATCTTCCTCTAGCCCCCGCTTACCAGAAGAGGCTGTAGGACAAGGCAGGTGGTGTTCACTCGGATGTTCAACTTCTGGTCACACCAAGCATGCCAGATAGGACGCTATAGGGATGTAAGACCAGACAGAAGAGGGATGTAAGCCCACAACTCTGCAACGCATCTTACGTGGGCAAATATACAGCTGTTGGAAGACAGTAAAACAGATGCTGGCAGGGAGCAGGTTCAGCTTTCCATCTCCGAAGATATCAGGAGCTAGCATGAAGGCAGACCTACCTCTGTAGAGGCATATACTGATAATAAAGGCAGACACATAAAGTCTTTTAAGATGTCTTTTCTCTTGTAATACTGTGCTCCTATCATTAATATGACCATACAGAACTTCCTGGTTATTGTACAAAGAAAGGGGAGCTGCTCTGGGAGAGAAAACTTGCAGGTGCTGTATCCAACTGGAGGCTGTGAACAGTCTCGTTTTGTGCCCAAAATCTATAGACTCTTCCATCCTAAAGAAATGCAACAAAAGGTCTTTTGCCTGTAGGATCCCCTCAAGGACATTAAAGGAAAGGGTAGCTAGTCTTGCACTAGCTAGCCTTGCTCCACCATTTGATGGGAATCCTAAATAAATAATGTTTTCTCTCATTTTTCCTCCAAGATTTCAATCTGCAGTGGGACTAATAATACTTGCCCCTTGTAGCAAAATACTAGGAGATTCTGAGATGAAAATGTGTAAGTTCAAAGCACTTATCATAATCAATAATTCCACAATGTGATAGTCTCCTTACTCCAATCAAGTGTGCTTTAAAAAAAAAAAAAATTATGTGCTGTAAAGATAATTTCCCAAAGACTATCCTTGAAATCAGAGGATTCAGATATGGAGTACTTAACTAGATTGCAAGAATGCATGCCATTTCTAGTCCTGTAATTAGACAACAGAGCAGATCTAATCACTTCATTACTGTAATGACAGCTGCTATATGAAGCCCAAAACAAGAGAGAGAAATAGGCCAACACACAGGTACCTCAGAATGTTTTTAAGCACGACTGCTAGTAGAGCTGCATACTTTGATATTTTTGTCTGCTATTTGGCTTTTTTCCTTATTTGCAGCTTGAGCTCAATAGCATGTCCAGGAGGTGCGACCAGCGTTGACCAGCTTCATGCTGCAAGGGAGGCTCAGGGGAAGCAGCCACACCAGCGGTGCTGGAGACTTCCCTGTCTTGAGCAGATCAGGAAGTTTTGCTATATTTATAACATGGAGTTCCAGTTAGCTTAATTTTATCACTTTAATGTTTTTTCTACAGAACTTGACTCCTCCATAAACGCATTATTAAATGCATGCACATTTAATAACCACTGAACACGCACACACAGAGCATTGCTTTGGCCTACAGCACTGTCACAGTCTCTAGGGAAGGACTTTCATGGAATACACGATACCCAAAGCCTTGTAAATTATGGATTAAATTTTGCTTTCACTGACTTCATTTAGGTTTAATGAAAATGGAATTTGTTTGCATTTTAAAGAATTGCAAAAGCTAATGTAAATACCAGAGGAACAATGGGATGGGTACTGGGCACTACATGAGGCACCTGCCTGGTCTTACAGATGTGTTAACAACCTCAGCTTTTAAATAAGCTTACTATTTCTGCTGTATTTCTTATCATACTTCCTGACATGCCTTTGGGCTTGTTAATAGCTTTATTTTGGTTTATTCTTTTAAAACATATTAGCCATCAAGACGTTCTTAAAGGACTTCATTTTAACCTAGTCCTCTACTCCTTGAATATGAATTTCTTGTGCGTAAAGCTAATCTTTATTGGTTGGTTGTTTACTGTGGTGATTTAAAGAGTTCATCATTTTACCACCATCTTGAAAAGCTTATGTCATCTTATTAGATGGGAATTGTCGAAAATAAGAATTCACTCTTTTTTTCAAATTCACGCATTTCATGATGTTTCATAATCCCATAACTTCTCCAGGATACATTACTGTTGGATTTTCCAATAAAGTCAGTATGTGCAACCTGGATACTTACAGCTTAGCATCTAATTTCATATATAGTCAGGTAAATGAGCACTTTGATTTCTAGAGATACTGAGTTCCCTCAACTCCCATGGATTTAAGCAGCAGTGAGAGATGCTCAGCAACTGTGAATGCTTCTAATTAATGACATGAATTTAGATATATAATATTTGGCACCCAAACTCTGAATTAAACTTTCATATTCTTTTCTTTTATATATGTATCTTTTAATCCATCTTCTTTAACAGAGGAGAATTCAATTACTGGGTTGTGCACTAGCAGGCCAGTTCCAGCTTAAATAAATTATCTTTCGTATAATTTAATTCACAACAGTTATCAATTGTTTCACATTTCTAGACACATCCCATCTTCCATAGCTATGCCCTGTGCTGGGACTAGGAAATGCAAGTTGCCAGGACCATTTCTGGCAACCTGACATAACAGGTACTATCCCTCAAAACACTGAGCAAGGCTTTAAAGTTACTCTATACAAATGGAATGGCAAAAAAGATCTTTTTCTGGGGAAATGGAAGGAGGATCTCCTCTTTGTGTTGTAACAAAACTCGGCATCATGGTTATGACAAAGCCTGAATTTACTCGTTTCAGAAAGATCAAAGTTTTATGGTCTACTCAGACCATACAAATTGGTCCATAGCACTATAAATTGACAGTAAGAAGCAACAGCTTAAAAGCGATTAAACAAAAGAGCGTTTTGTTACACATACTTTTAAAGTGTGTTTAAATGAAGCTTTTACTATCACTACAGGCATCTATCATACTTGCAAATCTCTTTGTTTTAGTCAACTGCTATTTCCTTAGCCTCATGCAAGAAGTTTGAAACCTTTGTATTCAGTAAAACACTTGTTCTGACCAAAGAAAAGAGTTAGAGCAGATGATCTGAAGGCAAAGAGAAAAAGCACAACTACCTGGTTCATTGCATGAATTCCTGAATCTAAAGAGGAAGAGCAGAGGACAACTCCTCCTGTTAAACCAGGATTAGTCATTGTAGTTGTATACCACACTTTGGCCAGGAAACTAACAAATTATACCATCTCATGATCACAGACTCACAGACATGCATGCAAGATTTCGCAGCCCTCGAAAACTGATTGTCTCAACATGCAGAGTTGGAGGCGGCTGAACACATGTTTAAACACAGTTGATGCTATCAGTGTTCACGAAATCTGTGACAAGTGTGGGCAGTTCTTTTCAGAGTATCGTGCAAGACCAGTCATGTACAGATCGTACATTACGCATCGTAGTCAATGATGGTTTTACTTGCTCAGCTGCTAGGCAAAATACCTTCCCAACTAATGTCACAGAATCAGCATTGGGACCCTGCTAGCACCAGCAGGTTTCTAACATGGCAGTAGATTTCCAAGAAACCTTTATTTTTGTCTGACAGCAAATCATGGCATTGCAGACTAGAGAAACCATATTTGTGGAAAATTTTACTTTACTTCCAAGAAGAAAGTTGCACCGGGCAGTGCAGTAGCTCACTGTACTGCCCTGGAAGAGTTCACCCACCTCAGCGGGCCCCATGGTATGCTTGGGCTTGAACCACCCTCAGCCCAAGTAGGTACCAGCACTTTGTTCCTCCTCGCAGCACATCTGCAACACTTTCTGAGTGCACAGTCTCTGTGAAGCCTTGGTGGGATGGGGATCTCGCTGTCTAACTACTTCCTAAAAGAGGACCAGTACTGCCCCCTCCTGTGAGTACCCCCCTAGCTTAGACGCTGCCTTATCAGACCTAAGCTCATGGGCCCTCTGCAGCACAGGGACACAAAGTCTTTGTTCCAAAAAACCAAAACCAAACAAAAAAAGCCCAAAAATTCTATGTGCTTTTTACTTCAACTAGCACAAGATGTAGATGTAGCACTGAGGTGCAAAAATAGCCATTGCCTACACCCTGAGTTTCCTCATCACTCTTGGCCATTCTTGAAGGCCAGTCAGAGACTTCAAAGATGTTCAAGGTCACTTTCTGGCAGCAAGCAGCTTCTCTGCGAAACACAGGATTTTTCTCCTTCAGCTGGCTTTCTGCTTCTGATCTGTTCTCTTTTATTCCCCTCTCTTTCACACACGCACTAACACGTAAGTTCAAACATGCCGACAACGGATGTACTAAAATAGAGGTGAAGAGAACTCTGTAAGCACCTCCAGCTCCTCCCGTCAGGCTTGTCATGTCAGCCCTGAATCCCCCTGCCCCAGGCACAGCTACCTCTGACTCGAGCAACTGCTTTCCCCTGGGCCGTAGCCATATATTTGCCCAGGGGTAAAATATTTGAATGGGTAATCATCCAAATTTAATGACCCTCTGTCATCAGCTTTGTGCCAGGTGCAAGAATTGTGCTTCCACTGCAATTTGGAAGCAAAAGACAACAATGAAGCCAACCAAGCCCCACTTTCAATAAAATGCACCCCAAATCAAACAGCATTCAGAAACTGTGCATGGAGAAGCTTGCCAAATGCTCACAAATGTGATAATTTAGTGAACCAAAGAAGCATTTGGAGTCTTTTGATTTAAGTTCACTTTTATTATATAGGTATATTTTTTTTTTTTGCATATCTGCAGTTTCCATTAGACAGTTTAAGTTAGTCAGTAAGTATAAATTTTTGAAGGACAGTGCAGAAGGGAATTTTCCAGACTCTGGAAGAACATTGCACTATGGAGTGTAGTTCTGAAAACGAACGTGGCTGTTGATGCATTTTAGGCAGCCGAAATATAATCTAAAGAACATTTGGAAGTTGCAGGTCTGAACAAAAGAAGGATGGGAACGGTGTTACCACAGACAGAGAAAGGCTCAGGGCTATTTCAGAGGAAAGAGAAGAGGATCCATTTTGACTAGAGAAAAGTGCACTGAAAGGCATCCAAAAAGAGAACTGCCAGTTCTAGAGAGACAAGAGGAAGAAAAATGATGGGCTTGAAATATGAAAGCAAATTCCTGAATCTTCGGTATATCTGAAGCCAAATATAGGAACGACATTATAAGTGAAAAGGATAAAGCGAAAGGCCCAGGAGGAGCGAATAAGGTCAATAAGGAGTGAATGGCATGAAAACCTTTTGGAAAAAAGCTTACAAGAAATCATAAAAGCTGGAACTAGAAGATGCTGGTCACAAGCATCAAGGTTTCACAGAATATCAAGGCAAACAGAACCAACAGTGCCAAAAAATCAGAAAGATATTGAGAGTGGAGAAATATGAAATACTAAAAGAGCAAAGTAAAATAGTTATCATTTCTGAGAAGTGCTATGATTTTTGTGGAGCTGTGTTAAGATATGCTAAAAACATTTTTTCCAAATTCTATGAAAATGAATTACCTTGGTTCTAAGACTATGTATGACAAGGTAAGAATCAAATTATCTGTAAGGCAGGAAATGCCTGCGGTATAAAATGAACAGTGGAAACAGAACGCATCAAATCAATGACCTGATAGTCAGCCTGATACACGTTTTGTTTTAAAGAAACAGTTTCTTCCTATTCCCTACAACAATACCACCTGAACACATCCACTATATAATATATATTTTTATTCAGTAATTTGGGGGGGAAAGTTGATCATCAGTTTAAGAGAAATAAGTCCAACTGAGTAAAAGTGAATTGCAAATACTTTCTTCTCTGCATTCGGGCATGGTGCCTTGCACACAGGGCTGGATGGGAAGTCAAGCCCCTGACTTGGAATCCGACCCCACATCCTTTGTCGATCTGAAATTTCTATGGGGCTGCGCATGGTGCTGGTGTGAGCCCCAGAGAGGTTTATTCACACGAGGAAGTGTTGAAAGAGCAGCCCTTGGTTTACCGACCTTGGGCAGCTAGCTCTTCCTCTGGCTTCGCTCTCACTACTGGGATGATACGGCTCTCGTCCTAGCAGGGTGCGATGGGTGTTAATTAAATTACTGTTTGCACAGCGCTTCACGTTCAAAGAACTACCCTCGTGAAAAAAAATGCCATACAAGCACCAAAACGGGAATCCAACTTGTACATGCAAAGATGGTCATTTGAAAACCACAGTTCTTCGTGTGTGTCATCTGCCTCTTTGGCCTGACATTTAGGAGACCTCACAGGGGAACTTCTGGAGCAAACACCTCAAGAAGCTGCTGGCAGAGCTACCATGAGAGCTTCCCAGCAGCTGTCCCCCCTCCGCTGACGGCCAGGCAAATTGCCCCCAAACCCGCACACTCCAGCATCCTTTCACGCTTTGCCTTGTGATATCCCGTGCAAGTCATGCGTTGCGTGGGATGAAACCAAGGACTGCCATCTCAAATTGCCAGCTGCAATGCCATCTTGCTTCAGGTTTCTTCTTAAAAAGTTTTTTTCCAAGCCAAAAAGCTCATACAATGCTTTCTAGAGATTAGTTTGGAAATAACAAGCTACAGCAAATCATCTGTGCATCAAATCCCCCTTTGTATCTGAAAAGCGTGTGTTGCCCCAGTTGGAAATGCTCTGACCTCTTACACAAATGGCAGCATTTTCAGCATATACATTTTGCATGACGAAACAGGAAATTGGGTAACATCGTGATGCCAGATCTTCCGTGGCCATTTCAGGGAAAACGCCACAAAAATCCGGCCGGCCTGCCTGCCAGGAGGGGTTCTCCTGTGGGCAAGCCGTGGCGTAAAAAGAGGGAGAAAAACGACTTTTTTTATTGTAAAAAGAGTAAACAATTGTTTTTTAAAAAAGAAAGGTGCTGAACGTACATGCGGCCAGGGAGCGGGGGATGCCGGGGAGCCCCGCGGGTCCCCTGCCCGGGGACACATGCGAGCGGGCAGCC
>NW_009214527.1:0-31688 GCF_000690835.1 Fulmarus glacialis
GCCCTCTCGATGAGCCCCGCCAACTCTTATGCGAAAATTCTTTTCCCCCTGTGAGACAGCTGAACTCCGTCTGTCCCCAGCAGGCCCGGTGCCATGTAGACCTCCCCATGGTCAAAGAAGCCAAAATTCCGCCGATGGCACCAGCCCCTAAGCCACGTGTTGATCCGGTGAGTTTTCCTGTTCCCTTCAGCATTCCTCCCTGCCACTGAAGGGAGCGAGGAAACCACCACCTGTGCTCCCGATCCTTCCACCAATCGCCCCAGTGCCCTGAAGTCCCTTTTGATCACTTCGGGACTTCTCTCTGCAACCTCCTCGCTGCCCGCCTGTATAACCAAGAGCGGGTAGTAATCGGAGGCCCGTACCAGACTAGGCAGTTTCCTAGTAATGTCCTTAACCCGGGCCCCAGGCAGGCAGCAGACTTCCCTGTGGGATGGGTCTGGCACCTTTTAAATACGTAAGTGAATTAGACAAAATGAATAATCTCATGGCTTATATGTGTCATAAATCAGGGAGATGTGAGGTGGGTAGGAGCTGTATGTCAAGCTTTGACTTTAACGTGGAGGATTAGCACGGCACCAGGATTATCTGGCAAACCCCATGCCAGGTACAGTTGAGTTGGGTCAAGCAAGCAGTTGAAGTTAGTTTCTTGCCAAAAGGCTCAGTCACATAAAAACTGTCTGTAACATTACACACCCATATGACTCAGGCTCCTAGCATCTTCAGCTTTATTCCAATAAAAAGAAATACAAATGTGAGCCTCCACAACAGAGAGGCCCTCCAGCTGTGGCCAACAGTATTTACAAGGGTCTATCAACCTGCAGCTGACTAACACCTTTGCTCTAGTCCTCGGTTCTCCAGCTGGGATGGCTGGACCTACAAAAAGGAGATGCTCAATGTTTCTGGGGTACTTTGCCCTGCTAAGCCCCGTGGTTCCTCTGCTGCTCTTTTGAGAGGGTGAGGACCTGGCAGAGGAGACATGGCATGCGCCTGCAAGTTGCCAGGAGTATTCCCAGCAGAGGATGAGCTCAGCGCCTTCTCCGGCAGGATGTCAGGCGAACATCAGCTCGGGAGAGGTTTGGGGAAGGTGATTCCCTCCACTCCGAGGCACGCCTCCTCCAAGCTCTGAAGCACCACATACTGCGAGAGGGTTGCCCAAGGAAGGGGGTCCGTTGCCTCCTCTCCAATGTGCAAACGGTTAGCAACGTGCAGTGTTTACTTTTTTCACATATCCATGGAGCTGACTCCCTGGTCTTCATCTTTACTAAACCCCGGCGGCAGCTGAGGGATGCGGTCCTGTGGGGCACGTATGGGAGCAGGGGGCGTAGGAAGGAGCGCGGCAACAAGCGAGGCACCGGGCATGTGGAGGAGACTCCATGGCACCAGAGGGCCAGGCAGCCCGGAAATATGGGATTTCAAGGGTTGTATTCTGAAGCCTGGATTATAAACCTTGAGGTTTATAATCTGTTGCAGTGGGAAAACTGCGGTGCTTTGCCTGTCTCCTGCTGGCTTCATGTGGACTTTCTCCAGCTCCTTGAATTTCTAACGTGTTTCTTGCTTAAAAGCCTTTGTTTCAGTCTGGGGCCGTGAACTCAGTCTGGTCTGTGGCACGAGCCACATGAAAAGCGATTGCAGAAACTTACATTTTCTAGTGAGATGGCATTTGTGTGTCACTGGGTGTAAAGAGAAGTCCAGGAGGCCACGCATCTCCTGCACTGCCCTTAGCTGTGGCATGTCCAGCGCGAAAACACAGGCAGACTCACACACCCAAACCATACTTTTTGGAATATGAATGGTCCTCAAAGACCTCAGCAAGAAAGACTTGCTTCAGGCCTCAACACAGGCTTTAAAGCAATGAATCCTAGTCTTTGCTGTAGCATGGCAAATTGACGCAGTGTTTACAAATATTTGCAGGCATAGCATGGTAAAACAAATGCTGCCAGTCCTCCAGCAAAATGCATGATTTATTTTCTCTTTCACACACAAATATTTGTGCTGTTCTGTCTTTGAGAGCTGCTGAGTGAGAGCAATGAAGCAGCCTCTCCAACCGGCTCGGCCGGGAGCTCTGGCTGTACACACGCCTCCAGCTCTGTGCGAGCGCAGAGATAATGCGAGTGGTCAAACTGGGACCCAGCCTGGCTCCCGCAGTGGCAAATCTTCCTGTAAAAATTAGTTTTGTACAGGCTGCTATCTTTCTGAATGGGAGGAAGGTTATATTTATACTACATAAAACCCAGCGGGGCTTTTCTTTTTGTTAAGAAGTAATAAGATAGAGTTTATAATCCCTTTGTTGTGATGGACAGAACTAGTGACAGATACATGAGGGAAATTTAACAAAAAGCTTGTGAGTATCTGCTCTGAGAATATGAGAATCCCCAAAATGGTCCCGTCCCCTCCTTCTCCCACGTCTGCTGTTGCCCTCGGTGTTGCTGAAAGGGCTGCCCGGGCAGCGGGGCCGTGGGGAGGATGCCCGGTCCCCCTGCCCCACGGTGCGCTGGCTTACAGTGTGGGGTGGGAACACCAGCAAGGGAGCATTTCATTTCTTCTCCCACCCTCCCTGCACCTAAGCAGCTTGCAGAGGATTGCTAAGGGAAACAGCACACGCAGCCCACCAAACCACCGGCTGAAAAAAGTGCAGATAAATGCAAACATGGTTTCCTTCCAGTCCACGGCATTAGCAAGGGATATAAATACACTTACAGCTCGGGGGAATCTGCTGCATCACCTCCGCTGCTGCAAGCCTCTCTGCAGGCTCCTGTTTTAGGGAGGTCGTTTCTCCCAGGCCCCGGGGATGGCAGCTGCCTTGCCAGGGTAGGATTTATGTGAGGATGTGGCCATGGAGAGAGAAGGTCAGTTTTGGGGAGGCCTGGCATCCTCACCCCAAAAAGACCACAAGGGAGACAGGGAAGCAGGAGACCAGCACTGAACAGCAGAAGCGCGGCAGGCCTGATGCAGGTGAATGCAGCGTCTGCAGGGAGACCCCGGACATGCGGAGGGCTCAGCTCCCACAGCCTGGGGCAGCTCCCAGAGCTTCTTAGGTTTCATGCAGGCAACAAGGAATTGGCCTCTATTTCTCCCCTAAAGCATGTTTCCACTCATCGCCGCTTCTGTATCCACACTCCATTTGTTTGGACCGATGGCACAATCCCTGTCTGAGCGGTAACCGCTCGTACTTACTGACCAGGGCAGGCTCAGCTGGGGAGGGGATGAGACCCTGCAGATCTCTGCTGCCCACCACGCACTTTGGTTCGGCCCTCCCTTCCCCAGACAGACCCAGGCAGCTCATCCATCCATCTGCGGACTATTGGGAGGATTAGTTAGCGTACATGACATGGTTACCTGAGATAGCCCGGGGCTGGATTCAGTGACTCAGGAGCTCCCTCTGTTTCTAATGTTTGCACAGACTTTTAAGACAGAAGCACTAAGCACTACCCGTAATGTGTTTGCTGAGGGCCAGATGCTTACAGCAAACAGGGACGCAGCTGGGGAACGCTGCCAATGGATACAATGAGCAGTTGTGAGGAAGAGGTTGGAGTCCGGCCATTAGCAGGCATGACAGTGCACATATAGCTTTGATTTATTTCCCCTTGTGGAAGGTGCATGTGGTGGGCTTTGCACCCCAGAGGCCCTCCACAGCTGCGGGTGCAGCACCCCAGGATGCTGGAGCTGAATGCAGCAGGCATTTGAGCTGGTGTCTCCCCCTCCAGGGACCTTCCCGAGACCACCCTCACCCTGCCACCCTCTCCGTGCCCTGTGGGCAATGAGATGTCGAGCCCCTCCAAGGGCAGGCAGGAGGAAAGGGGAGATGACAGGGACAGTGGTAGGAGAAAGGGGGTGTCTGGGGGCTGTGGCAGCCCTGCACCCCAACACCAACCCTGGATAGGGATTGCTTGCCATAAAGGTTGGGTCACATTTGTCAGACACAGCTGATTTTTATTTCTTTTCCTGCCTGAGCTGTGCCTAACTGCCTGCCCATATGTTGGCTCGCTGGCAGCTCTGGGCACCCGGGGTGCGGTGTGCCTGCGGTCAGATGGCAAGTGGCTTCACCCACGCGGGGAGCTGGCTCTAAGCTGCATCCTCGGGTGTTGGCTCTGCTTTCCCATCTCCCATGTCACCAGCTTTCACGATAAGCCAGCCCTGACTATGGCATTATGCCCTACCAAGTGTCACCAGGGGACCCTCCTACAGCTTACAGACCTGGCAGTATTCAGATATTGGCCTCTTTGGGATGCTTAAAATGAACAGCGAAGCCTGCCCCATTTTACAGAGTACTGCTGCCCTGAGCCCCAGTCCCACTCTCACGCTTAACTGGGAGTTTGCCTTGCTTCTGTGATAGCTTCATTTCTATTTCCATGCCGTGCTCCCAACCTCCCAGCCCAGAGATGCAAATATCTGTAAAAAAGCAACCCCTGTGCAAGCATCATTTCCACGGTGTCTTATAACCCTGAATGATATTGAAATTGCCGAACCCGGGACTGCTTTGTGGTCATTATCCAGCTGCGACTTCAAGGGGGTTGAGAGGGACACCGTGCTAAAAGCCTTCCCCACTCTCTTCTCGGAAAGAAAGGAAAGAGAACAACCAGCCCTGATTAAAAGCATTTTTTTTTTTTTTTCTAAAGCGGTCTCTGCATGCAAAGATTTGGTTCAAGGAGCATTAAAATCACTGCTGTCAGTTCAGAAAGAAGGGGCTGAAGGAAATCTGGGCCATTGGCATTGTGCGAGGGTTGCTATGGCAATCCCCGCAGAAAGGCGGCTTAATAGGCTTTCTTCCCAGGAAACTCAAAACTGCAGCTCACAGGCTGCAAAGCGGCGCGTGCAAAAATATTTTCATGAATAGCATCTCTGTGGAAAATTTTGTTGGCTGTTTACATCCTCCCTTCGGAAGCGGGGCGGCAAGGAAGGTGTTTGAAGATCACCTAGCGGTGGCTGGTAACATAAAGAGGGTATAGGCAACGTTGCATAGGGACCCGCGGGCAGCAGCGGCAATGCAAAGCGAATGGCAAATTTCTCTGCACAAGACAGGCGTTGTGAGCGACTTAAAAACACGTACTGCGATGATGGGTCTTCGCACACCGAGAGATGCTTTAGTAAACGGAACCAACGAGCCGTTTGCTCTGAATTCTGTGACTCTGCACAATGTTATTCCTGAATGTAGCAAAACGCAAAATGATGCTGTCTCTCAGCTCTTCCCTGTAATATTTACCATATTAAAAAAATAATGACATTAGCTAAAATATTTATGAATGTTAGCTGGCCACGCTCTGCTTTTCTCAGTAGAAGCTTCAGAGAATACCAGTGATTCAGGGCTTACCTGAAAAAAAACTTAAATATTGTGGATTAGGGAAACATATTTTATCTTAATGGAAAAAAAGAAAGATGAGGGATTAAAACATGAGACTGTGAGAGAGGATATCTCTGGGCTTTGGCAGACCTTCATTTCATGACGTCTGGTGAGTCACACAAATCCCTCCGTGCTTCTGTTCCTCCGTACCACCTGTAAGCTGGTAATATTACAAGCAATTATTTACTTTCCTGGGTACTACAAGATTTAATTATTTTGGCGTTCTTGATTGCATGCTAGTGATATAATATATAATATATCATAAAGAAATTACCATCAAATATGTACATGCGCCTCTTATTGGGAAAAACAAAACCAGCTTACCAGCCTGGCATATGACAAGGAAGATTTTCCTTTTTCTTCAGCGGTAGATGCTTTATGCTTTGGAGAAAAGAGATCTGAGTATCTCTCTGCTAAAGCCAGGAAATTCCACATTGTCACAGTGTGTAGCACAGAGCTAACGCACAAGTCTTAAAAAGTCATCAGTTAGGTTTAACCTACTACACTTTTTGCTGTAGTTCTATTTTCCATTTCATCTGCAATGCTACTGCTGCTCTCTCTCGATGCAGGGATAATTAGTGCATTAGTTGAATAAAACCTGTGCTTATTATAAAAGACAGCTGTGTGGCTGGGAGGAAAAAAATTAAACCAGAATTACATTATATTTAAAAATGAGAAGAAACCATAGAAAAAATTACTTGGGATGAGTCAGGATAGGAAAACAATAGATAAGGATCTGAATGCTTTGCTCCCCGATGAGTTCGTGGCCGTCTGGCAGAATTAAGCCATTTCCCTACGTTATGTAAAGAGATTACTGCCCTCACAACATTAAGAGGAGAGTCTGAGCTCCTAATTTTTAGATTCAAAGTCAGGCTCACGTTATGAAGCTGAAATCAGAAAAGTGTGAAGTCCATGGCATCTGTGACATTTTTTTGTAGGCTCATCTCAGTTATAGGGAAGTTTTAAAGACTAATTACAAAGAAGGGAAAAAATGGTGTGCACACCTTTTTCTTCTCTCCACTAACCGAGACAAGTCAGATGTAGGAAATCCCAACCAAGCTATAGCAGTCTTTCCTCTGTCACTAGAGGACTGTGGTGCCAAGAACATAATGACACATTAATTTTTAATGGTTGGGAAAAATGACATATAGAGGAGCAAAACAAGTCCTCCAAGGTCCCACAGCAAATCACAGACAAACTTGTGAAGATTTCTTAAACTTCTTGAACTTCAACACCAAACTTCTTTCTTAATGTGATTATATAACTTAACCAGATTATGTAATGCTAAAAATTCAGAAGTTAGTCTGTTCTTTAACATACGAGATAATGAAAAGATGGTATGGAGGCAGAGCTATAGCTGCTTCATTGTACCCAGGTGTGCAGTGGGAAAACTCCTACTGGCTGGTTAATTCTGGTCTTGGTAGCGAATGACCACAGGATATTTATCTTTCAAGCCCTTTCGGGTAGTTAATACACAAAAGGCATCGGTTGCTTGATTTTCAGGAGCCAGGCAGCGTGCATCATTATATCAGAGTTTTGTGCTTTGGAGCCACAGCTGGAGGAGAGACTGTAGACCTTTAGGGACCTCAAGCAGGTCTCTAAATTGAAAGCTACAGTGAATCCAATTTAAAAAATGCAATTTACATGTGATTATAACTTATCTGCACAAAACGCAGTTGTTTCACTGCTATTTTTGGCAAGCTTAAGCTTCAACAAGTCCTTTTCTTCGCACTTTCAAAATTACTCATTTGCATTTCTCATTTTCTCACCTTTGTTTCCCTGAAGCCCTGAATGTCAGAGGATCAAAGGATTATCTGGGTTACCCGGCTGCCTGGGTGCCTGAAGACTACGCTGGGACCTTGCTTCCCCGAGCCCCTAAGAGGTCCTGTATTTGGAGCTGAAACACAACTGTATTATCTGAATAACCAAGGCTTCCCTGTATTCAGAAAACCTATTCTTACAGTATATACGAGGACTTAATCCACTCAGTTTTGCTCCCTGAAGATTTGACCAAAGTTTATCCAGCGCTGGCTTGTCTGAAGGCATTCAGAAATTGCCACAAAACCTCCTTTGGAGCAGCAGCTAAAGCGGTCGGGTGATTACAATGGATGAGCTCATGCTTTTCCTTGTAACAAGCACGGCTTTGTTCAGGGCTCTGGGGATGGGAGCCGTGAATGGCGGGGAATACACCGACTATCAGGGTCAGATGATGCAGGAGTAAGAACTTAAATTGTTTTCAGTGGTGAGTTGGTTAGGAAGGTTAAAAAATAGGTTTTACAAATATGCTGGGCAGGAAGGGAGAGTTTTGTGCAAAAACCATTCAGCCCCGCTCTCTTCCGCGGGTGAGTAGTATTTGCCCATGCACTACAGAGCCCGCCTGCTGGCGTCCCATTGACGCCAGTTATGAAATTCTGGCTTCAAGAAGCAGAACAGTGATTTTATAGTCTGCAGTGCTGTTCTGCGGTGCTAATCACAAGCCCTTTAATTTCACCCTTCAATTACCATAACTACGATTTTTCCTATAGAAGCAATAATGTAGAACCAACACACTAATAAACTACTGCTTGTATATCAAAGTAGAAAACACTCTCCTGCAAAAAAAAAAAAAATCAAGGAACTAACCAGGAAGGCATTTTAAATATTATGTTTTTATCTAGATGTGTAATCCTAAAAAAAAAGCTCTCAGGTGAAATTCTTCCCAAGTGAAATCTCATGCAGAACAATAGCGGAGACTGCAAATATCATTAAATGGCTGAAAAGGTTAAGAAGGGATTTATGTGAAAAACCTGGAGGCCATTAATTCAGCTTCCTATTTTGAGATCAGCTTGACCGTAGGAGATTAAGACAAAGACAGAAACAAATTCAGAACAGATGCCAAGATATGCCAGTTTACTACAGAGAACAAATAGTGGAATTACTCTGTTTTGGCAAAAATATTAAGCCACATAATAAATATTTAGATAAAGAAACATTAAGAAAACATGGAGTTGCTGTACTTCTCTTACTAGGACTCCCGTGTTTTAAAACAATGCAATAAATATAGCTGGATGATTAATTTTGCAGAAATAAAGAAAGGGTGTTAACCTGAAATGAATCACAGCTCATGAAGTTTATGTCATATTACTGAATTGAAGGAATTTCCTCCAGCCCAGGAACATTTTGAATAACATCTCCGCTGAACAGCATGCTCAGAGTGCCACCTGATGGCTAAGCCTTGCTTTCTTCTCACCCAGCTGCCTTCAAAATGTAACAGGGCCATCCATGATCTCATCACTGTTTTCCTAAGCTATGAGAAAAAGCTTCTGCTTAAATTACAAATGCTCATTTGCCCAGGAATGGGTATCTTTGGTGTTATATTCCTACCGGCTATTGCTAGTTTGATAAAGTAGACTGGCCTACACTGGATCTTCATTTCAGTGGGTGCATTTGGGGGACACACTGTGGCACTCAGGGGAGTTCAGTGGGTCAGGGAGTGACCCAAGATGGGGAGACACTATGCCATCTAGGGAGGACAGGCCAGGGAGAGCATCCACAGCTCCAGGTCATTCCCACACGGGATGGAGTAATCTCCAAGCTTCAGAGACCAGTGACCTATGGATTTCAAAAGACACCTCTGCATTTTGTGGATGAAATAAAGCCACCCTCAGTTAATACTCCATTTTGCCTTCTAAAATTCCCCCAGATCTGGAAATGAGGATGACTCCTCCTGGGAGCGTATGGTGGATGAGCCAGGTAACATCCACTGAGCTGCAGCCTGGATCTGATTCCTCTTTATTGATGCTGCAGAGAAAACAGGAGATTTTTGACTGATCTCTGCCAAGACAGCAAAAGCAGCCCCTTCCTTCAGCAGTCCTTGTAGGAGTCAGACATGAGCACGTCCTTGAATGCCTCATCCACCCTGGTGGAAACAGGGCCATGCTCCCACCCTCCCTTGCACTCATCTGCAGGTTTTGACAGAGGGGAAGGAGGGCATTTGCTCTTCCCCACTGAGAACAGCAGCCGTGAACTTGCTTTCTGGGGAGGGGATGCCCAGGTCCCCTTCCAGACAGGGGCACAGTTCCAACTGACTTCTATAAGAACAAGATCTCATTCTGTTTGATACCTGGTTTTCATTTAGAGAGGCTCCACTTTGCCTTCTGCGTTGGCCAGTACCTGCTAAGACATAATGCAGTCTGAGGTTTGGCTTTCTAGCTGGAACCGGTGATCGCAGAACAGCTGCAGAGGCTGTTCAAGCTGCCAGAATATAAACTAAGTATTGGTTTGTGATCCTATGTATCTCTGGTTCTCAAGAGAAACTGCAGGCAATGCTTACATACACTAAGTCATGGTTTTATCTTTCCCGGAAGGAACCAAGAAAGAAGCTCACCATTATTTTTTAGGTAACTCTAGTCTTTAAAACAGTGTCTCTCATTCCTCTGCTAGGGCATGAAGCTGATAAGAATTCAGAATAAGTATTCATTACGGTACCGTTTGGAGGAAACCAACATCAAGGACAATCTCACTTTATTTAAGGATCCGTGGGGATAAAACACAAATCCGTCTAGAATCTCATACTCTCTAATGAAAAACAGAAGCAGCAGCATTCCTACAAGCCAGGTGTATCAGAGGAAGATAGATATCGAAGCTGATATATAAGAAAAAAGTATTTCAGTATGACAGTGGTGAGACACTGGAGCAGAGGCCCAGAAACAGGTGGACTCTCCATCCCTGGAGATATTGAAACCTCAACTGGAAAATGCCTTGAGCAACTTACCTAACTTCAAAGTCAGGCCTGTTTTGAGCAGGAGGTTGAACTAGAAGACCTCGAGGGGTCCCTTCCAACCCAGATTATTCCTTGACTCCATGACACAGACAAGGTTTTGTGTCCTTTCATGGACAGGAAAACATCATCCCACCCTTCCACTCTGACCAGCAGTCAATGAATTCAACATTGCCTCTCTCTCCGCAGGAAGGTTGAACCAATGTAGAGCTAAGGAGATGCTGATTCACCCAGCAGTCATGTCAGGCCAAGTGCTGCAGCATCGCTCTTTAAGAAGCTCCTCTAGCTGAGGTTGACCAGCATGAGTGTGTGTCGTCCCACATTACAGTAACCTCCCAGAGACCATGACCTTTAAGCAAATGCAGTATTTCAAATCCAGCTGACAAAACAAAGTTTGGGGACTGTATAGCACACCCTTTCCTTTTGAAAAATCCCTGTTAAGTGTAGGCACACTTCTTACTCACCACAGCTTTCCTGCAAAACCTTCCTCTGACCTGCACATCAGAGTTGATCCCTTTTTCATCGTCCAAAAGCAAAATTTCTTCATTAACAGCAGCTGCCAGTTCATCCACCTGGGCCAAGCTGCAGCTCTTGTTGAGTCTGTATGGACCTTTCCTCTGCCCAAACAGCATTTTGTTTCGGTGGCTTCCCTAAAGTCCATTTGAGATGGACAAAATATGAATTTCCAGGAGACCTCTTCCCTCCATTCTCTTTAAAGGTTTTCTTCAGGTCAATGTTATATTTACTATCAAAGCTGTTTCCGCTTTGTCATTGCATCCTATGGACACATAGTCCTAGGAATACAATTACATTTGCACAGTGGATGTCTGCTGCATGTTTTGACCAGTTTTGACTGGAAAATTCCTGACTTAGCACCTTTTTCTGCTCAATTTTCACTGTAAATTTGCCTGCTTTAACAGCTACTCAGAGTTAACTGCTATGCACTAGATTCCTTCGTGGTCTGACAACCTCAGAGGTGGCTGGTGAAGGGGCACTGGGACATACCTGAAAGGACACTCAGTGTCCCCTTTTGGATGGTGGTTAACCTCACAGATTTCAACATGATGGTGCAAGAGGGAGTGAGCAACCACTCCGCAGCACGCAGCCCGTGGCCGGACATGTGCTGAAGGCAGGGCAGGCTGGACCGCTCCCCGACTCTGCTGCCGCCGGGGGTCTTCCTCACGGAGGTCCCCGAGGACCAGGATAGATCAGGACTAACAGCATCCACTGCCCACCCTCCTGACCCTGTCTAAATTACTCTCACACTGCCAGACATTATTAACAGACTGTGAAAACCAGAGGGACCGTTGCTGCGCTCTGGTGTGACTTCTGCATAGCACAAGCCAGAGTTTCTGCCACTAATCCTTCCAGCAGAGGGAATTATTTTTCCCTTGTTATGTGAACATGTATCTGCTGGGACTGAAGCTCGTGACATGCTGCATCATGTAGAGTTACCAGCAAGGAAAATAAATGGACTGTGTGTCATGCTCAGAGATTAATTAAATGGCTATTGAGTAGCCCAGCTTCCTCAGCTAGCAAAAATCTTGAGGAGGTACTGGGACATGTTGACCTCCGGTAATGTGTCATAGTATCACCGGTCATCATCCCCCCTCACCGAGGTCACCAAAACATTTGGCAATGCACCGGCGCTTTCATATCCCCTCTGAGAAAAGCGTGACCAGCAGAGCCACCAGCTGACACCTTGTTCTTCTTCACAAATCTTGAGGTTTTAATAGGGCCCTGGAGGCAAAGGAAGGGAGGAGTTGAGCCCGTCACGGTGTGCCCTGGCATTTCTGGAGGCACGTTCACTCAGACGCAGACTCGCTGAGGGTTTGTGTTTGCTGACATTCTCTCCTCATCAAAGCGCCATCGGAAACAAAGCCGCCAGCTGAAACACCGTGTCCTTCATGCAAGCCAAAGCAAGTACCAGCCACATGAGGACTGACTTTATAACTGGCATCAGTTCTTTCCATTAGCTCACACAAAGAGCCGCAAGGCGTCTCCGAAAGTCACAGCCCTGACTTCAGTGGAAGTGAAATAGAAACGGGGGAGATGCACACAGGAGTTGTTGGTGGCAGAGGTAGCCTGCAAGGCAAGCACTGTCTGCAGGGGTACTAATGTACCCGC
This sequence comes from Fulmarus glacialis, assembly GCF_000690835.1. NCBI lineage: Eukaryota > Metazoa > Chordata > Aves > Procellariiformes > Procellariidae > Fulmarus > Fulmarus glacialis. Next base: position 12,225 of record NW_009214527.1, read on the forward strand.
AGAACAAATTCATAAATTATTTCAGCAATCCTCCTGCTAATCCTCAATTCTGAAAAATCTGTGGATGAGCCGAAAACCCGTGCAAAGTGTACAAGGGCAGGAGGCATGGGCAGAGTTTGTGCTCCTTCTTCAAGCATCCCAAGGGCCCCATGGAGCCCCCGGCCATCAAGTCACAGTGCAGGGTTGAGCTCGCCCGGTGCCTGGAACACAGCCCCTCCATTCGGGGCTGTCAGGAGACATGTAATTCCCAGAGCAACTCTTCTCACCCAGCCCCAGGCTGGCCAAAAGGGCTGTGGGAGGAGGTAGAACTATTGCAGGGGACAAAGGCAGGGACAAAGGTAGGTGGCTGAGGGGACCAGGGTTGCAGTGGGGTGGTGGCTTGCTTGGATGTGAGTATCATGGACCTAAACACCTCGATTAAATGCTACTGAAAAGCATCTGTCATGTCTGCCACTGATTTCACTGCTTAATTCAAGACTCCTGAGTAGTTCCAGTTGTCTCAAAACCAGAGGGGGTGTTACATTGGTTGCATGCAGTACTAAGGAATTGCTGCAGACCTTTATCTTAGGGGCTTAGGAGATAGGAAGCTCTTAAGATGGAAAATACAGTGGATAAAAAGTGGACTTAACCTGAAGGATATAAGTCTGGATTGCCCCACGTGAAGCACAGTGCAGAAAATGCCAGTAGTGGGATTCAGAGAAACACGAATGTATTGGTGCAGCTCAGGGCGTGGAGGTAAACTTTCGCTTTGTGCAGAGCTGGTATTTCTGAGTTTCCTTTTCATTGCAGAGATCCACAGAAAAGGCCGTCTGCGGGGGCTGCCTTTGTGAATAATGCAGCCCCAGGAGAGCCGGGGCCCTGGTGTCCCAGGTCGCTGCTCCAGTGCCCCGGAGCATCCTCCTGCGAGCTGAAGGGTCACGGGGCCACACCATGTCAGCTTGCACCCATCACTTCCCCTACTTGTATTGTGGTTTCCTCCTCAGAAAAGAGAGGTGATGGCAGTGCCCTCTCTGCAAAAATGTGTTGAGATCCACAAATGCAGGAGTGCGAGTGAAAGCTTGCAGCTGCTTACTGCTACGGCAGCCACCGCTGCTGTCCTCGGGAAGGGCAGCAGGGCTGCAGGACTTAGCCTGCTGATTTCTTAGCAGTTGAATTTGCAAAGAATAATTAAATACATGAAAAGCAGAGGACAGGCACCGATTTCCTTTGGTTTCTTCCTCAAAATAACTACATAAAAAAATGTAAATGCTTTCAGATTTCAGCCATGGGGAAAAATCCAGGAAGAGTCTGTTTCTCCTTCCCAACCTCACCTGGTTGCACACCAGAGGAAGAAGGTGAAGATGAGTCATTCTCCCCTGACATTTGCCAGGTCTCTTCTGTTTCATTTCCATCCCAACCACACAAATGATGCTCTGCTTTCTCTCCGTTCATCCAGTCTCCCTTACCTGGCACTCAAAGGTGCAAATACACAGCGTGGTTACAGCTGGAGCCACAGCTTGCACAATGAATAGTCCCATCGCGCAGAGAAGGAAAACCTAGAGCAGAAAGACCATGACATGGCAGAGGGCATTCATGGAAACAAGTGGACCGGCAGTTATCTGTCAGACCATGAGTGCCCACTTCCAGGCTGCTTTGAGCATCTAACACCAGAGCTCTAAAAAGCCCCATGGCTACGCAGGGAATTTTGGGTTTCCCTCTTTAGCCCTGAGCCTCAACCACACCGATGCCACAGCAGGAGCGTGAATGTCCCCCTCTCTCCTTGCAGGTGGAGTGGCCGTGCTAAAGGACCTTCTACCATCTCATGTTGTTTTGCAGACAGAGGGCTGTCAGGCCTGGCTGTCACTTGTCCTGCCTTGTCCCCAAGGCAGATCAGTGTTGGCAGAGAGGTGGAAAATCACTGCCTTCCCTTTTTGCTTTTATTCAGGGAGGTTAAAATAAAAATGCTTAGTGGCAAAATTTGTAGAGTTAACTACAAGAGATCGATAGCTGCTAGATTTTTATATTGTTTGAGACTACTCAGCACAAGGATAACAGCTGCTGTTTGCTTCTGAGAGATGTCTAGAAAGAAACCATCACTCAGCTCTTTGGCCAGGTGCTTTTTATCAAATGAAAAGTCATTTGCTTCACACGGAAATGCTCCTAAATTTGGATTCACCTCGTCAAGAGGTACCAGGTATCTGCACTGCATGCTGCAAAGAAGATCAGAAGAAAAATCCATCCCTCATGCATTAAATATTGCTGTAGGGAGGGTGGGCACCGGTGGGGTGAAAAATTAGTGAATGCAATATCAACAAGAGGAAATGAATGTTAAACAGTGCTGCGTGCGGGTACATGTGTGACAGCAGTACATCCTCTGCGGTAAGCCCTGTACAACCCTATTTTTATGACTCTTCTCTGACCCAAATACAGCAAACCCAACACTCTGGAGCTGTCTCCACACAGCAGGGCTGGTTCTTGAAACAACATCCCTGTTAAAGCATCTGCACCCCTCACACCTGCCAGCTGATGTTCAGCATCTCCGGAGAAAGCGGGCAGTTTTCCAGCCTCCTGTGCAGGAGAGACGGGATTTACGTTCCTCAGTGCCCTGGGCAGCGGTAGCTGTGTGCAGGCAGGTGGGTGTCGCAGAGGGCTGAGGGGGAGGCAAGGCTCGGGCTCTCCGCGGGGCAGCGGGGACGCAGCAGAGAGCAGGGACACCTCCGTGTGAATTTTAACTAACGCCTCGGTTGGCTGGTGTGTCGTGGCCTGAACTCGCAGAGACAGACCGGAGATCGTAGTAGGCAAAGCAGCCAGGAATGAATTAACGGAAGGATAAAACACTTGCTGAGGAAACATGAGAGACATTTGGAGAAACAGTGAGAAAATTCTTTATTCAGGAACAGCCTCGGCACATCCAGACTGGCGAAATGGGCCCACGTGCCTGATGACAGAGACCCTGAGGAAACCCTGCACAAACCGTGCCGGGGAGGGCTGCCGTGTAAACACAAACCTACCCGGGGGAGGACGTGCTTTTGAAGCTAAAGGACAAAGCTGGCACAAGGACAGATCGTTATAAACCGGTTGTCAACAATCTTAGGTGGGACACTGCAAGGCCGCAGCTAGCTGGGAGGTTTGAGAACAGGGCAGTGGGAGCAAAAGTAATCCATTTTGGGAGGAGGCTTGGTGAGTTTAAGGAGGGGATTTGTACGAAGTTGTGTTTCAATAGCCAGGGTCAGCAGGCAGCGACCCACGAAGTGCCAGCCAGTGCGGCACTGCTGCGTGTTCGCTCTGGTCCCTGCAAGGGCACAAGACGGCACCTCCCCTGTGGCCAGCCTGCGCGCCTGCCCACGAGCCGCGCTCCGCTCCGCATGGTTCTGTGTGAAGGGGCCGCGCTCACGTCTGGCAGCCGTGGAGCTGTTCGCCAGCGATAGAGCAGCCGAGGAGCTGGAAGGGTGCCCTGGGTGTGGCCCACCGCCTATCACAGGGACCAAGGGCCTGAAATGGCCTTCATTTGCTTAACCTGCTATAAAAACAAGATGGAAGGCAATTCTTGGAACTGCTGCCCTTCTCCATATGCTAAACCAGTAGGAGCGGAAGAACAAAACCCCCGGGTCAGCACTTCACAAATGTACATCAAGCAGAAACTCGGGATCAAATTTTTCACCGAGACTTCCTACGGTCCGTTGTTGTTCTGGCCGTCGTTATATTTATTTTTTGTTGTTGTTGAAAGGTAAATCTTATATTATTTTATCATCAGTATGGGGTGTTCTCAGCCGGTAAGAGCTGGCTTAGGTTGGTTCTTCAGGTCATATCGACCCTGAGGTAAAAGTTCATAGTCCCAGGCAGTGTTTGTTCTTCTAAGCCAGTTGTAATGCAGTTAGCATCTCGCCTTTCATGCTGTCTCCTGTGCATGGGTTTGCACATACAAATGACTTTGCTGGCTGAAGTCACAGAGGTTGCATTTCTGCAGCCAGAAACAACTGAGAGACAAAAAAAAAAGCTGGCGAAGCATTAGTCTCATGATATTTTTTGAAAGGAACTCTATTAACCTAAACCTCGTCTTGCTCACTGAGCTTCTTAGTGCTTCTCCTACCGTTTACATTTGTGAATGTTAAAAAACACCTTACATGTCAGCATTTATGTTGATGAGTTGTATTTAAGAAATCTACTCAGTCTGAAAAATGCGGATACATTCCTCTACTTCCATTTTATGGTTTCATTTTTGCAAAATCACAATCTTTTCTTCACGGGGCACTCAATGTGAGCAGCTGCAGTGACCTGTCTGAGCGGTTTATCAGACACCTCACAACCTCACATCTTCAGGAATTTAACACCAGCAGCTGAAGATGTATCAGCACCCTATAAACATCTGCCAGTACTTTCTTGGCACTGTGAGCAAACAGGCTGTCCTCTCCATCTGCACAGGCCAGGCCACTTGAAGTGAAGAGGCTGAAGATTTTGCAAGATTGCATCCCTGATAGCTTTGGAAAACTACGTGTGGTGAGATGAAAGTCAGAGCTGGGTACTCTAGCTAAATGACGGAGCTGACCCTGCTCCCAGAGGCAATAATCTCTCTGACTTCCTGCACTACCAAAATGCCGTGAAACTATGTTTATTTTATTTGTTCTACTAGCTGTTTTGTAAAAAGTTGAAGCCCACAAAGAAGTCAAAGCCCTGCTGCTTTCAGTTAGAAAAGCGACAAGTCAGGTTAGCAATAAAAGCCCTCATGAAAGCTGAGGAACTGCGTTTCCTGTTCCGCACCCCATGACAATACAGCAGCCGCTAAGTACTGCAGCTTATTTCGGGAAGTGTGTCATGTACTCCAGTTATGTATAGAAAGCAGCAGATTAGGTGGTGCCCTGTTTCTTTTAAGACCCTCATGAGATTTAGGAGACCAGGTACGAGTCTGGCGCCCAAGCGCAGGAGCATGTCAGACAAAATGGGTAAGTAGAGAAGAGAAGAAATGGAACTGCTCACACCCTGCAAGGCAGCAGCCGTGCACAGCGGAGAGCGAGGATCTGGAGCGGCGTACAGAAATAGAAAGCTAGTACCGTCCCTCCCCCTTCCTTCCCAAATGAAACCTTCTTCCATCAAACTGCAGTAACACTGCAACTAAGGGGGCATGTGGCTTCGTGCTTCAAAGCAGAACCATCCTGGTGAGATTAAAAAGTCACATCAAGTATCAAATCAGAAAGAAAATCAAGGAGCGGCACAAGACACTGCTAGGTGTTCCCAGAGGTGTTTTTTCCACCCACAGGGAGGAGAAGAGGTGAGACAACCTGCAGCAGAGAGTGATCTGCTGCCTTGAAGGAAAGAACAATGGTCCACGCAGACAACAGACACTCCCAACACGCCCAGCAACTTATACAATGGCTGGAAGTATCTAAGTGCCTGTTGCAAGCTAATCAAGTTTTTAATGCTTTGACATGAGGAAAGGGGTAGCTTTCATCCATACGAGTTGCACAAACAGCTGGGGTTGCCTTGTGCTCGTGCGTTAGCTGGTTTCTCCAGGTGGGCCGGTGGCCTTGCATCCCTACGGGAGGTGGGGACCCACCGGGGAAGGAGCTTCTCCCTAAAGGGTGACTTCCTCTCAGGGAGAGGCTGAGTTTAAAGTAAGGTTGGCATCATGAATAGGGGTTGTGGTGCAGGTGTTTGTAAGGGAGGGTGTGTATCTCACAGAAAGGCCTTGGAGAAAGCAAAGCTAGCATCTCAATATTTACATTTAAAAATCATATTAGAAACAGAGTCAGTGATCTTCCTGGGGAAGGTTGCTCTGCTGTTGGTTGCGGTGGCTTATCTTCTCAATGCCTCCATCCAGGCGCACCGGGGTTGGAGCCGAGGTAGGCCACTGAAGTCAGGCTGGAAACTCCAGTTCAGCTAATGGGTTCAGACTGAGACAGGTACTCAAGTCATGCACAGCCATCTACCCTACTCGCCAGTGTCACCAGTCTAACTCCTCACTGTGCTGGGTATTGAACCGATACATAGAAAGATCTAATCGCTAACCCAGGAACCGGCAACTCAAGGACCAGATATCAAAACAAGATTTTCCAGGCCTGTGGTAATGATTGCCATCCACATCCATCTTCCTACTTTGAAATATTATTTCCTTCCAAGCTAGAACACAGATCAGAAATATAGAGTACACAGAGAAAGCTTCACCTTAACACACAGCCGGGCAATCACTAATATAGGTGATGCAATGCACCATCTACCTTAATCCAGATTATGTGGAAGAAAATGTATTCATTGTCAATGAGCTACACAAGCCTATAAAACCCCAGAGAAAGAGTGCTCTTTATTGCATGAGAAGACTAGCATGCCAGAAACCAAAAGGCACTCTTACTTTCGCAAGTAAGTAACTAAGGAAGGGTGTGGGAATCAGAAGGCTCAGCAACGTGAAAAGAATGAAGATTTTCATGGGTTTCTAGTGAGTACAGAGCCTTGTTAGGGTGCTCTGAGCAGTACTTTTCAGAAAATGTTTGGGAACTACCTCTGAATGAAGCCTCTTCTGGAGGTTTCGGATCGAGTAGCTGAAATATGCCTCCTCCTCTGGTTAAAGACCTTCCCTCCAGTTGCCAACCTTGATAATTCAGGGAAGAGAAGTTTCCATCTGAGTCCTTTCCGACTGCTGAACTTTCAGAAGATCACAGGATCAGAAGGGGAACAGGAAAGGATCTGGGGGTTGCAGGCTTTTCAAGCATCCACGTAAGTTAATGGCACATCAGGATGCCTGGCTGGAGCCATTGGCACTTCCATTCACATGATGGTGTGCAGCTCCAGGATGCAACAGGAGCGGTCACCTTCTCAGGGGGCTGGCTGGCAGTTGGCACAGCCTTGGTCAGTGAATCACAGGTGGTGGCAACCAGCCGTGGCTGACATGCGGAGCCGTGGTGCAGGCAGGAGGCTCGGCCCAGCACAGCAAATACAGCTCTCGCCCTCGCTGCAGGCAGGCCAGAGGCAGAAGCCAGCGGCATGAGTCCTGCACTTGATGTGTGAGATCAGACAGGTCCAGGCTTATGCAGGTTCATACGCTGAACATGAGTCAACTGTGTGATGCTCTTGCAAGGAAGGTGTTCTTGGCTGTATTTACAGGACTGTAATAGCTAAAATATGAGAGGCAATTATGCCATGCTGCTAATTGCTAATGCCTCCCCAGCTGTAGTCCTGTGTCCATTTTTGGGAATAGTACTTCAAGAAATAGGCCCATGGTGACCATCTATGGGAAAGCCACCTAAGCAACAGAGATTTAAATAACATATGATGTTATTCTGCAATGGAAGACTGAAGCTGTTTGGGTGCTTAATCTATAAAAGCAAATGCTAAAAGGGGAGCTGAGGAAACAGCTATTTTCTGTGAATAGTAAGGGATTGGTTATTTATTACTATGATTACTTAATTACTCTGCAGATTCATGGGGATAGAGTAAGAAGAAAAAAAATCAGTATTATTTAAATCTTTAGATGAAAAGAACAGTCAAGCTGTTAGGAAAAACTTGCTAACTATAAAAGTAGCAAACACCTAGAATAGGCTACCTGCAGAGGATTCTCTGAGAAGGTTACGCAAATACTGGTCACTCATGATCTGTTGATATTAATCCTCTCTTAATGCAAAGGTTTTCATGAGATGATCTCCTCAGGTCCCTCGCAAGCTGATTTGGTGACTTAGTGCCTGCCAGACATCTGCTTTCTGTGCTTCCTATTAAAAAAATGCCTTCATTTGGTGGCTGTGGGCTCCTGAAAAGTGTGCTCCCACACATGAAGGCATGTTAGAAGTGCCCAACTAAATTTTAACATCCTGTGTACTAAGCATAGTGCAGCCTCTCACATGGACTGGTCTCCAAAGCCAGTTAGGAACAAGGAACAATAACACAACCTGAGCTCTGAAATCAAACTCATCAAGGCCAGTGAAATCTGTTGAGACTGTGATGAAATTAGTAATGGTATAATCAGAGTAGGATTTATATTATTTGCAGGAAATAATATAAATGTGAACCCAGATATTGAACAAGGACCTTAAAAAGAAATATTGAATAACTTTTCATTCAGTGTTAAAAAAAGGGTAATCACAACCTGCATGCACTGGGCAGCTGAATTAAAGTGCATGTCCTAAGTCAAAGTACACTTCCTAAGTTTTGAGGGCACTTTTGAGGGCTTTACTTAGTCACATTACCATCATAGCATGGCTGCTTGCCTGTAAGAATTTAACAGAACCTTACAGCTACTCTAAAGTGGATGGTGCATTAATTTCCAAAGAAGAGAAAGCTAAGTAGAAATACGTGACATGTACTAGCGCATCCACAGAAGACTTAAGAATGAAGATACTCAAGGACTCAAAGCTATCTTTGGGGTAATCAAGTGAAGGCAACATCTCGTATAGCGTCCTTCAGAAATTGTCTCTTCTTCTCATTTCCAGCCTGGCTAATTTCTATCCACTTGTACTTCTGCCCACACCATCCATTAGCTTAAGTAATTGCTTTTTCATCTTTGATACTTACTCTGCTATTTAGAGAGAGCAGTCATATGTTTTTTCTCAGCTTTCATTTTGCTGGGCTACAGAACCCAGCTCTTTTAATGCCTTCCACTAAAGCAGGTCCTTCATTCTCCTGGTCTGTTTTGCACCTCTCGTAGTCATTAAGCTTCCCTGAGTGGGAGTGACCATATGATATTTCAAAGAGGGTGTCCCTACTGCCCTGTGCAATGACAGTAATGCTTCCCTTTCTGTACTGGAGATATCGTCTCTGGTGTGTTGTAGGAACATCTTCATCTTCTTTGTGGCCATACCATAGGGATAGCTGCGTAGAAATACTCCAGAAAGCTCTCTGAGAGGTAGTGCCATGCTGCAACGACCACTCAAATTTCTGTACGAAGTTCTGTGCAGCTTCTGGGAGTCAAGATCAATTGACCTGCATTAAATATAAATATTGCATCTGTTAGTCTTCAGTCATATAGCATCATCCTATATAGCATCACCCCATAGTAAGCAAGTGGGAATGCAGTTGCATCATGAACTGGTGGATGTGCTGGTGTGTGGCTGTTGTTGTATCATATGATCAGAAATAGTTACTGAAAGTCCAGACCTTTTCCATGCTCAGGTCCTTGAGATACTCAGCAACTGACTTTGCTGAATAGCTCTCTGAATTTATAGGGATGCAGCCTTATGAGCTGAGATCAAGAACAGATTTCCCATGGTTTATCCTTGTGCTGACTCAATCCCTGATTATTTTCTATTACCAACTCTTCAGTGACGCCCTAACTGCTTAGCAAAACCTGTCTAAAACATTGTCATCTTTGACTATTATCATCCTTGATTATCTGGACTCACTGATAGGGGCCCTGACCCCAACCCGCTGGCTGAGTTCCCAGGTTAACCTCAAACCTGACTCACCACCAGACTTGTCTGGCGATCTGGACTCCTGGTGGAGCCTGGATATTGTCACTGGACCTGCCCTGCCCTGCCGTCACGCTGGCTCCCGGCACTCCATCCCATTCTCCATCTCGTCCCCCAGCTCCTTCCATCAGTTGAGTATATCAGCAGTAGTATTTTTTAGTCCCTGTATTGGCTGTTCTTCTACCCTCTCATGTTTTCTTACCTGTTGTAACAACCTCCTAATGTCCTCTTCTTCTGTACCAGGAATGAAGCTCATAAAAGCCCTCCCAGCTGCCTTGCATCTTAATTTAAACAGTTTCTTCATAATTACCAGAGCCTTGGTCCCAGAGATCCATGACACAGGAGCTTATGTGGCATGCATGTATTTTTTCAGGGTCTCCAGGTCTGACCAAGTGAGTAAACTTGATCTTTGCCAGAGACCTCAACTAACAAATGCATCCTGAACATAAGCTGTTAGGTTTCCACCAGGACAGAATAAAAATTCAGCCATTGGTGAAGTGGTGGAAATGATGTCTACAAAAGAATTAGTAACTTGGGGAGCAACTTATGCTTGGGAAGAACAAGACGGACCAGAAACAGAAATGAAGAAATTTGCCACAAAACTGAATTAAAGGGTTATAACGAAAGACAGAGACAAAACACATCAGAAACACATTAGCTCTGTAGAAATAAAAGAGACAATAAATTGGTTTCTGCTCTGAAAACAGGGATGCTGAGAAATGTTCCAAAACACTGAGCTGGAATGAGGCTGTTCTGAGGCTTCCCAAAGCAGCTGCTGGCTTTACTGCATTTCAGTAATCTTTTTTTTTTTTTTTTTAAGATTATTTGCCCCCATTGTTGTAAGCTTACTTAAACCTTGCAGGGAGCCACCTTACAACTAATATTCTGCAGACTCCCAGTGATCCCTGGCATACTTTTAGAAAGTCCCAAAAGACAACCGTTGTCAGTAGATTTTAATTTGCCATACGTATTTTTTGAGTTAATAATTTGAAGAAGGTTGGAAACCACAGCACACACACTATATGAATGTTCACTTGTGAATGTGTTCAGTGTGATGTTTTGTAGGTTATTAAATATTTTTTTCTTAAGAGTTTAGTACTCCTAATAATTCAAATTTGAAAGCACATACCTACATTATATCAGTCTACACTAAGACCACACTTCATAAGCAGTCTTCTGTTTTAACTGATGATTTCAAAGATCTTCATCATGAATTGTGGTCGACTCTCCCTGGAGAAGCTTTTAATCTAGTTTGGATACTATTAGACTTGCCTAAATAAAATTCATGCTTCCCGCCAAGTGAAATTACCAGTGATAGCTTCTGATCTAAAAACCACTCACACATGTTCCTTCAAACAATAACACACCTACTGTTGATGCAAAAAACTCAGCAGAGGTTGAAAATATTACTACCCCTTTTCTGCAGGTCACCCAAAATTATCAATTACTAGAATATCCGAATGGCAAAGCAGGCTGGGCATGAAGACAATGCCATGAAGAAAGTACTAAAAATACATAGTTTAGGATTTTACCATTGTATTGCTACAGATGTGACATTCATTGTTTTAGACATCGTTTGAAACAATGCATCAAACAATGTAGTGATTCCTACTTCAGGTTGGAAGTTTTAGCCTTAGATATGTTTGGAATTGGAAAAACTCCTGAAAAAATTGAAAAAGACTATTAAGGATTTGCTTTGGATTCAGAGAGTAGAGATTTTCAAAGGAGCTCAGCCTGTTTGGGTGTATTTGCTTGTTAGCCAAGCAAAACAGGAGCTGAGAGGCAATTCAGCTGTGACCTATAAATATATTCTAGACTACACGCTAGCGGAGAAGAAAAGCTTCTCATGAATATGTTTATGCTGGAAATTAGAAGGTTACTCAATCCTCACAGCAATGATGCTTTGGAACAACCTTTCACTGGAGGAATGAGGCAAAGCCATTTTAAGTTGCAGGTTGATTAGCTGCAAGGATGATCCCACGGTTGTCTGTGACAAGAAATGACAGGGTGCGTGGGTCTATGGATGGGCTCCTTTTCAAAACATGGCCTTACTTGTCACAGTGGGAACTTTGGGATGATGAGTATTCTGGAAAACCTGGCTTTTACTAGATGTCTGAAAGTGAGCAGAGGCTATTCATTAATATCCATAGATGGTGGAGCACTTCAGACCTCCTTTTCATCTGGTATTAACATGAGGCACCTGAAGGTAAGAAGTAGGCATTCGATCATAGGCTACAGACTGATTTGAATAAAACAATGTTATGAAGAATTTTCTTTAAAAAAGCTAAGAAATTCAGCATAAATGATTACAGGAATGACATCTTACTCATATTTGCTACCAGTTATTATACTATCCCTTCCAGTTATCAGTTTATTACAGGATATAGCCTTCATGTTGCACTTTGTCTTCTGCAAGCCACACTGATATTCCAAGCGCATGCTAAGAGTTGCCATGACATTTCAGAGAGAATGAGGGTAATTATGGCATCCCTAGAGATGGGTGGCACCGACTTGCCCAAGGGTGCACCAAGGCTAACCCCCATCGGTTAGAGATGGGACTGTGCCCGGGAGGAGCACTTAGGGTGACTTAGGGTGGAAAACAATGTTGAACTGTAGGGTGTAGACTAGGTACAACTGCAACAAGGCAAAAGAGAGCTTTCCTTTGCTTGCTTTTCTTATGTGGTAAAACTAAAAGAAGTCAGTCAAACACAGCCTGACAACTTTACTAGTTTTTTGTTTTGTTTTGCTCCAGCCTTTCTTACCTCTCTGCTTCTTTGGGTTTTTGATTTGGCTTATAGACCTCTTGGCGGTCATGATCACAGATTTGGTTTTGGGTATCTGTTCCGGAGTCGATACAATTGGGGAGCTAAATAAGACAGGACCATATTAAGGACATTGCACTGCATCATTGTGGTTTTTCCCTCGTGAGATACTTTTGATTAGCTGCCTGAAATACAGGTTCCACAAGGAACTCCTGTGGCGCAGAAGTTTGTCTGGCAAAACTAATTGAGGAGAAATGGCCCAATTAAGAAACTCATTGTACTTTTCCATTTCTAATGGCAAACTCTGCTACAATTTATGTCCTGTAGGAAGAGTCTGCAGACTTAGAAAGGGTCCTCACGATTTTTGAGCTGACAAGCAGTACAACTCATGTATTCATCTGTTTGGCAGTCCCCAGAACCAAATGCTGCAGAGAAAAAGGATAAGTGTTGTGCAAAGCCTTCAACAAAAGCACACCTCACCCTCAGCTTCTTCAGTTAACGACCAGCTTTCAGCTGACATGGACATGCCTACTAATAAAACTGAAAGCATTATGTACATTGTTGTTTCACATAGCAAAACAGAATGATATCTAGACCAGTCAACAACCAGTACATGCCCCACTGTGGCTCAGCAAAAGCATTAAACATAATTTCTCAGTTTGATCTAAAACAAAAAGCCTGACAGTATTTCACGGAATATTCCCCCAAGAAGCCACTTTCACAATGAAAGGTCATAAGCAACAGGAGAACAGGCGTAGGGCTCGCTCAAAACATCAGCTCTGAACATTTGGTCATGTTTCTGCTAGCAGTTTCCTTTAGCAAGAATGCTTTCTCGGATCCTGCCACTTAAACGTCTCCTGTTGGCAGCCAGCTTAAACCCCCAGACCTTCGATCCATGAGTTCAGTCCTGAAATCCTTCTACTCCTTCAAGTTCTCAGCTGAGAATTCTCCAAAGGAGAGGATACGCCTATATGGAAATAAAACACAGAGTTTTTCCAGCTAAACCATTTCAAGCACCAAAATATGCCTGTCCCAAACACACACAAAAAAATTCTCAGTGAGGCAAATTCTCTTCTTTGAGGAGTAAAACAGCTGATCAAGACAAACAAGTCAGCAGCCAGCTGAGCAACATCTAGGGCGATTGCACCAATGATTTACGGGTCTTTGAAGAATGTATTTACTTCAAATAAGCCATATTGTTAAAAGGGAGAGAAAGAAAATACAGTGAACTTACCTACAGGAACATTCAACCTACATAAACCTTACTCTTACCCAATGTTTTCTGGGTAGGACTTTTCCTGATTGTGTATAGTACTTCAACATGACCACTTGTGCTTTTTATTGCATGAACACTTAACTATGTAACACAAAAGAGCAATTGAAAGCAACTGGTTTATTTTCCGTACATGATTCATTTGTATTGCCTTCATCATATCCCATTACTAGAGCAGCAAATTCCTACTTGTCTGTGGGAGTTGACAGTGCCACCTTCTCTCCTTCTTTCTCCTCCAGAAATTGAACTATGCAGAAAGTTGATCTAATGACTTATGGCTACTGAAAATCTTAAAATTTGCTCCCTAACCCAAGGAGACATGACCCACCCATTCATTTTGCAGTAGCTCTGGCCTACATGGAGCTTTTCTACAAGCCACTTTGACCCACCAAACCCACAGAAAACTCCCTCCTCCATTTTTGTTAAGTTTGTTTTCTCCCATTTTATTGGATTAAATCAGCTCATAGGAGTTGGCCAAGCAGCAGAAACTGCACAAAGCCAGCGGCTTTCTGGGCAGAAATAGAATTTCTGATTTCCATCAACAGTGAGCTGATAACTTGGCTCACTGCATCTTGAGAAAACATACTGAGCCCTCAGAACAAACATGGGAACACACCTCATCTACACAGTTTAAACCAAGATTATCTTAACTCCTACTAAAGGTTCTTTAATCCACGTTGACTTTGCACATGAAGAGACTTCGTAACATCAGTTTTGCAAGCTCATCTGTTAAGGCAGCATCCTTCAACAGAGAAGTGGCAAGATCTTGAACAGCCACAGCATTTTTGCAGCGATCATCCAGCTGAAGCCCAGCAACATGCAAAGCTATCACTGACGAAAGAATGCAAGCAACAACTGATGTAATGATTGTAATGCAAGGTTGAATACAGAAAAAAGCAAAAGGCGCCAGATTTAGTTAAGTAGAGGTAGGAGTGGTTTCCACACAAAGAACTTTATTGTCATAAATACAGCAGTGAAAAGCAAACTTTTAAAGAAGGATTAAAAAAAAAAAAAAAAAAAAGAGAGAGCTTTATGTCTACGTGTTTAATAAAAACACTTTTTCTAAGACAAAAATCGTTTACATTCTGGTAACTCACATTCAAAAATAAACAGAGAAAGGCAGCAGGGCATAACATTCAAATGAATACCTAGTAAAAGGTGGTAATGTATTTTTATTAATAATCAAGAATATAACACTGCAATATTTAATCTTGAATTTGTATATACTAATGCCATATCCTACACAGCAATAAATCAAGACATATACACCGTAAGGAGCATGTACACTAGTTTCTGTTAAATTGAAAAAGTAGGAACCATATTTAACAAAGATCTCCCCCAAACTGGTAACACAGAAAAACCACTTTGAGTGCTAAACAACAAAAATAAACACTGAAATAACTAAAGAAAACTAGTTTAAAAAGAAATACAATTAACAAATAGGAATCACGATGTAGGATTACCTCTCCCCCAAATATCCAATCATTTATTTTGCTCTAAGGTAGATCACACAGCACACAGAAAAGCTATCATATTTCAGGACAGTACTAAAATGCAAGCTGTTGCAATTTGGTCCATTTATATTTTGCTGATTATTTTAGCCTGCTGTATCAGGAAGAAAAGTTGTGTTTCCCTCAATCTTTGGATATAAAAACCAGAGAAATTACATTCTGCAGCACAAAAGCAAGATTTTGAGAAATCTGTGCATTTTTTTTTTGGTTAAGCATATTTAGTTTATTATTTTCATTCATGCAAAAACTGTGAATTAATCCCATTCCAGATGAGGATTTTCCCATAAAATTTAAACAATCAATTTATTAGATTATAGAACAATGGAAAAAAGCTTAATCCACACAGTATCTTGCTACTGAACTCTACTCAGTTAGTCAAAATTACACTAACCTTACACATTTGCCTCCTTAGAGACACAGGCATAACAATTCATTCATAAAAGCTAAAAGACATACAAATTTAAAATAGAACAGATCTGAAAACTATACTTACTCATTTTTATGTAAGAGGTTCAAACATTTATAAAGCTACACGTGACCTCCAAAGAACACGGACACTAAACTGTTAAACAATCTACAAGTAACCACTGCACACCTGACAGTAATACTAAAGAAAAACTAGTAATATCATTACGCTATCAAATTCTTTTATTTCCTGAAAATGTAAGTGCAAATCAGAAGTTGCAGTTCAAACATGTGGAAAGCTTGAAATGAGTAAAAGAATTCAGGTGTTAATATTCCGTGTTAGCCACATATTATATAAATATAGATTGGAATTTTAACTAGGGGAAGTGATTTTTTGAGGTAAGGAGAAATAAACTCAACGGGGTTATATCTCTGAAGGAGCAGAGAGAATCCTCCAACAAACATTCTGTCATTGCCAAATTGTGCCTTAGGCACTGTACTTAATTGAAAAAATAGATTGTTTTTGGCAAGTAAAATTACAAAGCAATCACCTGTACGATCACATACAAAACATATTCACACTCTGAAGTTACACAGCCTTTCATCAACATCTCAAAGCATGTTATGGAGCAATGGAGTTATATTCTCTCCTTCTTGTAGCAACAGGCACAGACAACCGGCCCAAAGTCCCCCATCTCCACATCGATGCATTTGTTTTTAAGCAGAATCCGTATTTCCCAAATTTGATACTCATTCTCAGGACTGTATAGAACAATTGTCACCTATTGTATCATGTTAATTTGACATATATTATAGCAGAATTATATATATGTGAGAAATCCAGTTTGCAAAGATTACCAATGTATCAAGCTGCCAGTAAACAGTTCCTGTACCTACATACGACGGTGCAAGTTAGTGGTGTCATAAAGGCACTTGTCTCTCACAGACAGTATTGTCTTCTCTCATCAGTCAAAAATAGATCTAAAAATATTTATTTTAACATCCGAAATGGTTTTTACTCCTTAAAGTGGTGCAAATCATCTATAGAACAATAATTCATTAATTCAACATGAAAGAGCTAAGTGCAAATTATCCATAATTAAATATATCTTTATAATTAATTCATTTTGATGCCATGCTCTCAAAAAAATGCCAAAAAACATGCTATAGTAGAAATGTGATTGGCACTAGCAGCCACAAATAAAAAGGCAGGTGCATACAATAGTACAAGCAAGCTTACTTACGAGTTACTAAAACAATTAAGTGATGAGTTGCAAGGGGAGACATTTGCCACAAGTCTTTTCCAAGACTTGCTTGAAGCCACACCTGACCAGTATGAAATATATAACACACATTTACATCATTAGGGACATCTTTATAGCTAGCTACCTAATTTTACAAAAATAATTCCAAAATGCTTGTTCACTTCAAAGTGAATTCTGTTTCTGTTTTCAAAACCAGATCTAACAGCAGAGTTTAAAAAGACACCTAAGCAGCCACTAAATAAAGTTCAGTGCAGTTTTCAGGGGCTTATGGATGGCAGCGTGACATCCTCGAAATCCCATTTATCTGGTCAGTATACACGTACAGATTTTCTTCTCCAAGTCTCAGCACCTTAAAGCAGTAATTTGAAAGAGTTTCCACCAACAAAAGACCTGTTTTTGCAAATCAGAGGGCTCAGGTATTACAAAAAATAGACGTAATTGGCTTTGCCTATGTAAATGCTAATTTGCAGTCAGCATTATAGCTCCATTAACTAACAAATCTAAACAGCCAGAAAGGTGTGATGGATGGAATAAATCAAGTACAACCCATAAGCCAGCAGGTTTTTTTGCCCTTAATACTTTGTCGTAACTGCACATTAAGAGTATATCCAGACTGCTATGAAGTTGCTGGATGGAGCCTCGGGCTTGAATACTAATTTTCATGTCCAGTCTTCTTTAAATAGTTTTGCCGGTACTGTACCATAAGGAAGTTTCTGCTTCTTTGAAAAATCTGCATTCACTGAACATTGCACAAGGTTATTAAAACAAAAACAGGAAAAAAAAAAAAAGCCATTTGATCAAGTATTAAGCTATTCCTTCAGAGAATCGCACTTCTTTGCTTATAGCAATGGCCAGAATTGCTGACGATGTACTGACAGTTGCCATGGCAAGTGGGTGACTGCGTGGGACAGCAGACATATAGCCAAGTCAACTGCTTATGCAATCTCTGTGATTTAAGCGAGCACAGAACACACCACTTTTATTATGTGCTGCCAATGAGCTGCATAAAGTGCCAAAGGAAAAAATGTTCTTCTATGGTAGGCCATGGCTGTTTCAGTACTCCCATTCATCTGTTTTCATGTCCAGATAGTAAAGAATATTCTGTGCAAGCTTTACTGCTTGCTTTCTGGCAGCCTTACACCGCTCGTCACCTTGTGGATCAACAGCATCAAGTGCTAGAAGTTGTTTCGTAAGAAGTTCTTCCAACCTCATGTAATTTTTATCCGTTCTGTTTCCATCAAATGAAATCACCTCCTGCTTGAGACAAGTTTCCAAGAACAGTCCAAACTGCTTTATGAGACTGATGTTCAGCAGCAGTTTGCTCAGGATACATTTGCCTTTTTTCAAGTGCTTCCTTCAAATCAATATACGTTATAAGAGTTTGAACTTCTATTACTGCTCTTCTCCTGGCTTCTCTAATACAGGGGTTTTTTCCTGGACTCACCTCATCTAAGCGAGCAATCAATCCCTGCAATTCTGCTTTGGATCCCAAATACAAATCAGAAGCATTCTCTGTTTTTAAAAGTAAAGAATTAACTTCCTTCATTTTCTTGCGGATCTCTTCTATTTTTAGAATGGACTGATTTTGTGCCAAATCATAAGCGTGAGTAGAATTTCCTTCTTCTTCTAAGTCCAAGTATTTCTGCAATTTATTGATCTCTTCCACTACTTCCTTTCTGTAATTTCTTATTTCCGTGCGACCACAGACATCTAAAGCATCCAAATCGGCAATGAGGCCTGTAAGCACACAGGATAGATGCCTGCAGGTGTCATTACTACTCACTCCCATTAGAAGTGCAATAAGAGTTCCTCTTGCTTTGTTCACATCACACATTACAGAGTTAATTTTGGAGACAGAAGGATGCGCATCATTAGAGAGTGGCAGGGACAGCTGTTGCTTTACACAGCTTTCTATAATCTCCTGAACAGCACATACTTTTGTCAGAGTGCGGTATCTTGCTTTGCGTAAAGAAACCTTCCCGCCGGTTTTCACCTGGGTAAGCCTCAACACGATGTCCTGAATACCTTCTTCAAATTCATCACTTATACAGTTACCTCCTTTGTAAAAAGGTGTAATCTGGCGTTCCACAAGTGACTGTGCCTCCTTGAATATAGCCTCTATTTCCAGCCTGCGCGGATGGTTTGCATTTTGTTCCAGTTCCTTAAGCAGCCTCTCTGTTTCCTGAGCAGCTCGCTTTCTGGCTTGCTGAATATCCCCCTTTCCTTCGGTGTCTACAGAATCTATTTCAAAAAGCTGTTTAGTAAGACTCCGTTCTAATTTCTTATAATCTCGATCAGTAGACAGACCACTGAAGACAACCACTTGCTGTTCTATCTCTTTGACTTCTTTCTGTATTTCATGCAACCGTTTTATGGATGGGTGTTGGTTACCCATATCCATTCTCTTCTTTCGTCCAGTTTCAGATGAACTACAAGGGAAGTAAGAACAAGACTTGCGATTAATAAAGTTCTATGCACATGTCACAACTTCCACAACATCCTGAAGCACTTCAGCATTACAGCTATTTTAAATATCGCTAGCAATAGGAATAAACCACTTGGCTGATATTTCATAGCCATTCCTCTATTGTTTCATACCTCTTTCTCCTGCTCAGGCTACAGGGGCAATGTTTTAGTTACCACACCGCCAGCTCTTAGCGTTTACCCACAACCCTCAGCCCTCCCCTCCCCACCTGCTCTGCAGCTGAAGGCAACGCAGAACAAACCGGACACCCGCAGCCCAGGGGAAAAACAGCGGCAAACCCCGACCGCCCCTGGGGTGCCACAACCCCAGGGCAGGGCTTCCCCCGCGCGGGCCCCACAGCCGACGCTGTCCCCTCAGCACCCGCGGCCCCCTCCAGACCCCTCCACGGCAGCAACCTC
>NW_009214528.1:0-2325 GCF_000690835.1 Fulmarus glacialis
TTCTATGATTCTATGATTCTATTATTCTAGAGACAGAGCCTCAGTTTCTGTTTAGAGCCAAGTTTTTGAACTCTACAGAGGGGCAGATTTGCCCTGCAAGCTCAGGGTGGACGTAGGCTTTCTGTTTAGGATGGGAGATCCTGAAACAGGGCCTGAACCCGGTTCAAAGATTCACAGTCATCCAAGTCTTGCGGCCGGCTCCGAAGGGGAAGAGGGGAAGAAGAGGCACCGAGTCCTGCCCCGCAGAAGGCTTTCTGCTCACTGCTAGGGCTTGGCTGAGAAGGAAAGTCTGCTCGTTACCAGTATAAAAAAATTTCTTATGGACTTTCTTCTGGACCTGAGTGCTGACACTCCAGTGCTCAACAGCCATGAGACCACAAAGATTCTCCATATGCGATGAATCGTAATGCATAATGTGTTTGTCCATTTTTTCCCAAAATTTTATAGACTGGTCAAGCAAAACTCTTGCTGCAGAGAATTAAGGAAATCCACATCCAAACCTTCCTTGTCTCAAAAGCTCTAATCATGCTGCTCTGACCTCTGATCCTTGGTTTATGTGCTAGTCTCTGTGCCAGATCCGTCATGCAGAATTATTCATATTCTTTCTGAACTGCACCCAGCCAGCACAGCCCACCTCATTTACTGGGTGCACCCAAACGGTAACCCTGAAATGTAACGGTGGGTCATATCCAAGTTTACTTACAATGTGTTTGCATTTTCCATAGCCCACCTGCATGCACAGAAGGGAAAGTCACTTCACGGACTGCCTGAAAGGGGAATTGTGACTGATGGAAACAAGAATACAAGACACGTACCAGAATACCAAATGTCAGATTAAAGCATTTTGCACTACTCAGAAGCAGCTTAGCATACTTTGTTCAGAAGGAAATTCCACGGAAACTCCACCACCTTTTTGGTGAACCTGTCTTATTTGAAATTGTGAGGGACACGCTCTGTGAAATAAGGGCAGAAGTTTCCCTCTGTGGTGCCATTAGCCCTTTTCAGACACCCGCGTAAGAGGCCTGGCTTTCAGAAATGTAGAAATACTGCCTTTTGCCAGTACAGAAGAGATTTATTTCGACGTGCCCTCAGCCCCCGGTCCTAGCAGCGGGGTGAGCGGCGAGAGGCGGCAGCAGGCAGGGCACCGGCCGGTGCAGGCTGCATGGCTGCCCCCACGCAGGGCACCCTACTCCCTGTCCTGGCCTTGAAGATTTATTCCTCTTCATAACGTCTTGTAACTCTTGCCCAGGTGCACCTTCCTTCGTCCACTCCGTTGAGAAGTTTGACCCTTCGCCCTCGGTCTCCTATGCCCTTTCTTTTCAGAGTGCTACCACTTGACTCCCAGAAGCCGGGCTGAAGACCAGCCCTTGCTCCTGGAGCTCTCAGCAGTGTGGTGACGTTGCACGAGTACGGCCTCGAAGGCAGCTGAGCCTCCTCTGCTGGCTGGTAATGCTGAAACAGAAAATACCGACTGAACGAAGGTTATTCCAAACACAACATGCACCTTTCCTTCTCAATCATGCTTGAATTTTTTGAGCATGAGTGCTACAGATTACAAATAAAGCCTTCCATCCTGCTGGCATGGCCACCAGACAACCTGGGAAGGAGGTAGGAAGCCCTGCCAGATAAAAACCTAAGGCATGAGGCAGAGCAAACGTGCTTCAGGCTTCATTGGCAGTTTTGCACCCGAAATGGGTCTGAAGGTTGATATCTGGGCAATGGTCTTACACGGTACCAACAGTCACTCTTCAGCCTAAATTCTGGGTAACCCTTATTACCAGAGCGAGCTCCTGTACTGGTGGCTGCCTCCGTCTCTTTTAGTGTCGCTTCACACTCAAGCAAATCGAGGTGCTGCAAGGCCTTGGAGATTAAGAGTTGTGATCCTTGTGGAAGTGTTTCAGAATTTGGGCCAAATTTTATTTGCCTTCCTGGTAGGAAATATCTGCCATGGCACCTGTAACCAGGAGAGCAGGCCGAGTGACAAACAACATTTGTTTTCTTCTTTTTAAGGGTGACTAAAAGGAAAAAGACATTAAGTAAATACAAAGTGGAAAAATGGCTGATTTGAGAAGTGTAATAGGTGTGCGATTTTCTTAATAATCCCACAGAAACTGATATCTCAGTTTACAACTAGTTTAAGGCAAAACTCAAAAAAATGGCGAGGCTGCAGTCATAGCCATCACTTTAGAGAGGGATTATTCATATTATATTAAAAGATTTCTCCATGTCTGCATTGCTGCAATTACTCCCAATTACTGTCACTCACTCTTGTAAGGGATTTCTTGCTGCTGTGTTTGCACCAGCAGCCTCCCTCCACGGGGACGG
>NW_009214529.1:0-27072 GCF_000690835.1 Fulmarus glacialis
TATATATAAAGTCTTTATAATGCAGGTACCTGATCATGAGCTATCAGATACACATGTATACATAACTGTATTTTTTTCCTGGGTAACTGAATGTTCTCTAAGCACCATTTTTGAAAACTCTCATTTACACTTGCAAGAAATATATTCCTTTCAGTCAAGATACAAGCACATGTCTGCACAAAACAACAATTAATTCATTCAGAATTTCATCTGTGTGTTTTATAATCAATGTGCTTGCCAAGCACACTTCTGGAGGCTTGTAGGAGTTTAGCAAAAACCTCCATGAAAGTTGAAAGCTGGGTGTATAGAAATTTTTAGATTTCCCAGCACATATACAAAATGATTCTTAAAGCCTTATAGGTTTTGATATATAATCAAACTTATTGATGGTAACATTAATCAAATACCTAATCCATTCCAAATCTCCTTTTCCTTCTAATTAGTACTCTGTAGATCCATTTGGTGAAGAAATGCAAATGCAGGAGAAAAATCTCGTTTTG
Source organism: Fulmarus glacialis (assembly GCF_000690835.1). Classification (NCBI taxonomy): domain Eukaryota; kingdom Metazoa; phylum Chordata; class Aves; order Procellariiformes; family Procellariidae; genus Fulmarus; species Fulmarus glacialis. The sequence continues at coordinate 501 of NW_009214529.1, forward strand.
TCTTCTTGGTGCCAATAGCTGTCACCTTTTAAGGCTGTTTTTTAGATCAATGTGCAGTTTTACACACCAGCAGACTTACACTCTCTCTCTCTCTCTCTCTCTTTCATTTTCTTGCTTCCTTGATGACTTTCCACTTCTTTTTCCTGTGGATTCAGGGAAGATCTTGACATAACAACCTTCTTAGACTATATCATCAACGCTGCAACTATGCTGATTTTATGACTCTCCTTATTTCCCACCACTCGGTGGCATTATTAACTTCATTTGTTTTTGACTTGAGTTAAATTTTGAGATAAATTTTATTTGCAGGTTCACAACAAAGAATACAATTGAGGAGCAGAAATCTTGATAATTTAAAAATCTGCTTGGTTTTCTAGGAGTATTATGCTCCACAGATAGTCAGAGATCAGTACTAAAAAAACAGAACATAAACCAAGATTTTTCCTCACAGTAAAACTGGCACCTTGGCTAGTAATACAATTACATGTCCTTCATGAAGTGAGTGTTTTTTTCATGTAGTTATTGAAAACTGATGCAAATCTTTCTGCTCTTTGACATTCACTGTTTTTGTTCCATCTATTAGGTAGATCCTCTTAGAAGACAGAAAAAAATCTTTTAGTTGTTTCATACACATACATATAAATGGAAGCATCAGCCCTGTAGTCCAGGTGCTCTTGGACGCATTATACAAGTAGAGTCATAAAGAGTCCTGTAACTATTTCTAGTGGATGCAATGCATTTCCAAAAATATAAGAGGCTGAAATCTGTTTTTACAAAACTGAGATTTGTAAAACGTATACAACCCGAAATTTTTTGGGGTGAGCCTTTTTCTATGCATGTTTTGTCTGTCATGTTACCTCTTCTCCCCCACAAACCTCAAAATAGTAAGAAAGGATAAAGGGTACCAGCAATAGCATACACAGAGGGCTGACTGATATTCATGATATCTAACATATGATGGATCTTGAACTTTGGGGATTTGTCTTACCAGTTAGTCTAAACCACAGAAATGATGCTATGAATGCCCTAAAAGAAAATTCTTACATTGAAAAGTTACATTTTATCATATTCTATATTTTAGACTTTTCTAAATGATCCAAACATAAAATCTTGCAGTAGTTTCTTTTCCTGGCTGAAATAGGCTTATTCAGAACCACATAAAAAGACCCAATTCTCCGTTAAAAAAAGGCAACTCCTATAGATTCTAATGAAAAAAGTCCTACAAGACTTCTTGCTTTTGAATTATGAGCCTGTCTGATATCATAACACATTTGAATGCTGAAGTGCATGAGAGAGAGTGTAAGCTTTTAAATATTGAAGTTAGAATCAGATATCTCTGTAGACAATATCGATACTACAACACTATTGTGCCTTCTAAGGAAGTGGATGAAGTTCAGAGGGAAAATGCATCAAAATGCAGTTGATTCTTCAGATCAAAATCCTGAGTGGGTTTTGAGGAGGTCCAGCTGATATAGACAATATCATTGGATTCATCTCCTCCATATTCAGGTCACCTTTAATATTAAGGATCACGGAGAAACATGTAGGTCTCTCAGATCCTAAGGTGAAATTGTGTCAGCCCATTCAACAGACATCTCTGCAGACTTTTAAGAGTTTCCTACTATGGTGATGGTTTTGAATATCACAGTAGGAATAGTAACCATGATATATGGTCACTCATAATTTCCTTGCCTGTCTTTATTGTTTGGTTTTTTCCTTTTTATTGGGAGCATAACCTGTTTTGATAATCTTACCTGTAAAGCAATTTATAAATACCTATACTTTTAAAAGTGCAACTAATAACTGGGAGCAACAACAAAGTCTAGAAAATCTAACCCAACTCCTCAGATTTCTTTTCAATTTCAGCATTATAAGCACCAAAAAGTCAAAAAGGTAGAACTTTGCTTTGAAAACCAGTTTGAATTATTTTGTTCCAAATGAACATAGACATGCAAAAAGGCTTATCTGCACAGGTGGTTCATGTACAGGAAACAGAATTATACACAGTTTGACAAAAAGTCACAAAGGAATAAATGCAATTCTTTTTGAACTTGACAATAGTTTATTAGAGCTTTGCTTATTTTAAGTAACAAAATTGCACACTAAAGCTTCAAAATTCTCTTTTGTATACATTCATTTCACCATCTCGACTCGGTCTGAGAATAAACTGTCCATAGTGAAAAACAAGGAAGTCAGTGTTGAAAGACAGTTAGTTAACCCTTTGGGCAAAATTTTGAGGTGGTTGCAAGACCTAACAATTTGTTGTATTCTCTTTTCCTTTCTTTCTCTTTCTAAAGTCCCAGTAAGAAAAGCCATATGTTCAATAGGTGTTTTGCTTCAGTCTGAAAGTCTTGTACTTTTATATGCTAGTGGCATATGAGGATAATCAAGTGGGAAGAAATTAGAGTACTGCTTTTTAATCCACAGGCATTATTTATAGCTGGCTTGCAGAATGCTTTTTCGTGCTAAAGTCCCAGCTGATTCTAATAAGTAGTGGAGAGAAGAAACTGGCCTGTATATTAAAGCACATTTCAAAAATCTTACTTTGACTGTTTGTAATGGCTGCATGCCAGCCAACATTAACCACTTCCACAATTACTTCTACTGGCTGATTTACTCATATGCATACAAGTCGAAGAACTGAGCTCTATCATGTTTAAGTTTGGACACAAAGTATGCATGCAGATTTTGAAGAACCTCCAACGTGTGTGTGAGGAACTGTAAAGCTACAGTTGCTCATTCCTAGTAATGAAGAGATTAGCTCCATAGAAGTAAATTTGATCATACCATGTATTGTAAGCTTTATAAACAAGCAAGGCCTTCAGGATTTTGGTTTGGTATACATGGGCTACTTCTACACCACCCTGTTAAGCTACCCAGTAAAGGTGCCAGGCCAGGAGTATATAGCCTCCATCAAAATTTCATTGGTAATGTCTAACCACGGAAATGTCCTCAAAGTATCAGAGAGGTGGAACATTTGGGAATCCCAGCCATCCCAAAAGCTCCTGCTCCACTATTTACTACATGGCCTGCATTCCACCTATCAGCTCAAGCACAGCCTTCCGGCCAGGGCAGCACTGCCATAGGGAACTTAGGACCATGTTGTTTTTCCATTAAGAGTGTGATGCAGTAAGATGGTAGCAATACATGAGAAGCTGCTGAAGTGCATCATGTAGGCTGGGATACCAGGTTACTATCACAGGAGCAATGGTGCACTGGCCAGCAGTGGTCACAGGCTGGGCCACCACAAGATACCTGTGAACCTTGCAACTAAACTCAGGTTCATCTTGTTTTTTACATTGCTAGAACCCACTGTAGAGATCACAGGTTCTTGCACAGATTGAATTAATTGGATGGAAATTTCAGGTTCAAAGGCAATTTTTGTTTGCCTGTGCCAGGAAACTGTGTGCCAACATATTTTGAAAAATTAGCTTACTAGTTCCCAGAAAAGAAGCCAATGACACATACCCTCTGGATGTTGGACACAATGCCCATGGCACATGGATTCATGACATAGCAGTTTGATATCTGCAAGTTCATCATTAATGTGACTTTAAGAGAACTTCAGAACCGTGTACTTTTCCTGTACATTTATTATCGCCATGCAGAACAGGTCATATCACAGGAACCCTACGGGTCTGTGCTGATAACCTTTTCCCCTGGCCAACTATTTTTGTTCTGTTTACTATCTTTCAGTCAACTCTTAATCTATACGAGCCCATGACAATGTAATTCCTTTTAAGAATCTTTGATAAGGAACTGTGTCAAAAGATGCTTGGATATTCAGAAGGAATTCACTTTCAGCTATGAAAATGACCCACCTTCCTTTTACACCTCAATCATCTATTGGCCCTACAGAACCTCTGGTAAGCTTCCTATTTCTGAAATGTTGCTTCTGATCTATGTCATTAAAATTCCATGTTTAACTCCTCAGAATTAATGCTCCTTCCCTTTTCTTGTTTTGACATGATTTCTGCTTTTTGAAGATTTGTATATTTTTTATTTCTAAATACCTCCTTCACTCTGCTTTAAACGCATCAGATCTTTTTAGTTCTTTGAAATGCTTTCAGGTGGATAATAGAATCTGCTTTGACAATTAATTTGAGTATCCAATATGGTGTATTTAAATTTTTTAAAAATTATGTAATCTGAGAACATTTTAGACCTTTTTTTTCTTCATTTCTTTTGGGCAAATTTTCTAGTTGCTTATGTAGGTGATTGAAATGAAGTGAAATATCTTCTTTTCCATACTGCTTGGCTTTCTGGGTAGCCTTCTACCATACTTCTTCTTGGTACATGGTGAGGGATTGCCCTGATGAGGACTTCTTGGGTCATTCTGTGTTCAAACCAGAGCTTTTTTTCCCAGCCCTGCTTGAGAAGAAGTTCACCTCCCTAACCTAACCAGCCATGGCTTCACTGATATTTGGTGCATGCTCTGACTGGAAGTGTTGAGGGCAGGTTGGCAGCAACCACCCTTCCACTTCCAGAACCTGATGAAAATGTGATGCTGTCCTTTGGACATTTCGGCTTACTACCTACTTGCTATAGGAGAGCAGAGACCCTACAGGAGTGTCATTATTTATTATGAATAATAACATTTACAACCTCTTTGTGCCACTGACAGAGTCCAAGTCTGTAATAACACGGGGGTAGAGCAAACAGGGGTGACAGCGTGGGCCACACATAGTCTTGAAGAATATATTGACTACAAAGATTGCAAGGGCAACCTGGAAGTGTACAGGACCCAGATAATACCCTCTGGCACACTCTCTGGGGTGCTCTGCCATTCACTCAGAGACACAGCAGGAGCTGGACAATGTGAAAAGCCAGGAAATTAAAACCTGAGGACACTATTGGGAGCAATCTTCCAGCACAGTGTATACCCAAAACACAGGCAATGACATTTAAGAGCTTTTTTCCAGAGCTCAGCAGCCGCCATTGAAGATCATGTTAAAAACAAATAAAAAAATCTGTCCAGTGAAAGAGTTTCTGGATATTGAACGTCAAGAAAAAGCCTGCCTTGTTTTCAGCTGCAAGAGTCATCTGGAAATCTACTCTGAGTTGGAGGTTTTGAATCCTTGAAAAGTCAGGACTTTTAGCTTTTTAAAAATGCAAATTTAAAGAAGGAAAAGTTGTTGCCCCACAGTGTACCCTTCAAAAACAAGGCCAATGAACAATGCACACTTTTTTTTTCTAGGTCACTGCAGAAATGCAGAAACCACCCCTAAATCCTTTCTGTGGATCAAGTTCCCTTTCATGACAGGTTAGCATCAGTGTGAAGTTTGGGATGATTTCCCCTCGGCCAATGGAAAAAAGAGCTCAGGTTGGTTTTAGCTATAATCCTTTATATTTCACAGAGGGACAAGGCATGACTTATCTCCAGCAGGTACAGAGGGTCTCCTGATAGCAGAAACGGTTCACCTGATAGAACCAAGAAGTGAGTGGCTCTGACTTTATATGTAGCATAGAGCTACAGAGCTGAGAAACTCCTTTGGGTGAGTGTCAGAGAGGGAGGAAGGCTTCTCCAAATATTACCGCAGCAGTCACAGTTCACCTGAACTCTTCCACTGAAGCATTAGTTTCCCCTTTTCCTAGGACTGTCCCTCCTCTGCTTTGTTCTCCTTTGTAACGCCTGTTTTGTTTTGTTAATCTGGGCACTCCTTTTTTGTGGTGCTTGAAACTGTGGCGGAGCACACCTTTGATTTGCACTTGCTCCCTGCTCTGCTCAGTCAACTGTCACGCAGATTTGTGGTAGTCACCGGGTTTCATGATATGTGTCTGAAAAACAGACCGAAAGTGGTGAAATATCACTCACACCAGCAATATGTTTTGTTTAGGAATCTGCAAAATGTTGGGGGTTTGCTCTAAATTTTTAATAATTCTGTTGTTTTAATGGTCCCTGCGGGTACGGGTAGAAAAGAAACATGTTGCTTTGTCCTAAATTTCTTTTGGTCCAACGAAGGAGCAGAGATTTCCCTGCAAATCTGCCGTCCTCCCCCACCTAATTCTCCAGCACCCCAACACTTCCCAGGACGGCTCATGGGGTTGCTTGTCATGTGGCCATGAGGATGTCCAAGCAGTGTAATGTCCCACAAACACAACTGCGCAGAATGGCAACTTGCAGTTCAGGTTCAGCACCTATAGCATGATTGGTCTTTCCACAGAGTCTCTCTTCCTAGTGAAAAAACATTTTCCATGACAAAGAGCCAATGTTATGTTTCACGTACGTTGCTTCAGGACTAACACAAGAACTTCTTTTTGCTTCAGTGATATTGGAAAGCAGTCAGTGTCTTTCTCCAGACAGTTGAACAACTTTCTCCTTCTTTGATTTAAATTAATTGCTTGACTCATAGGTGGGACAATTCAACCTGGCTAACAGAGTTCCCTGGCCTCACAGAGTAAATAGGCAAACAAACATGTCTTACACCAGAACAGGGAGTTTTCCGAACACCATGAAGTTATGTATCCCAGTTCTTTTTTAGACCTCAGCTGTGAATTGTAGAAAACACAGAAATGACACTCATACTGGCCAGGCTTTGCAGCGCACATATGTGAAACACTGCAAAAAATATTAGCATTAGAAATATCCACAGAAGTGTGTTTTCTTCTGTGATTTGCTCAAAGCTTCCAGAATATTCTTAATTGTGCTTTACCATTTAAAATGCTTATATTCTGCATGGGGAAAAAAACCTATCAAACCTTTACTCAAGGGCACTTTGCTGAAGTTTCTGCAGCAAAAAATAAATGTGTAAGTAGTCTCCCCCATGCCCCTCTCCTTCTTCACCCCTGCTCCAGGGCGGCTCCCCCAGCTTGTGCTGCTCATGCAGCTGCACCGTGACCTGGACCAATTCCCTAAGCTGACAGCCACAGGGTTGGTTTAGCTAAATTAAGTTTAACCTGGCTCAGCCCCAGTTCAGCTCACTGCTTTGGCTCATTACGTGGAAATGAACATCCATGGATGGAGGGAGCCATACTGCTCAAATTGCTGCTTCCAACCAGAGAAATCATTGTGAAACCACAACCTCAACATCAGATTTAATTATGTCAAAGTGAGTAATTTGGCCAGACAACTGATGTACGAGACTGCTAATCAACTTAAAGAACTAATCAAGTAAGGCTGAGGAACCTACCTGAGTATAATACATTAGTAATAGGCTTTTTCTCTGTACCACAATGAGCCTGTAAAGCAAAAAGGCATACAAGTAAAATTCTTTCTATCTCACTAAAGGAGAAATCTTCCCAGTATCTTCCCAGAAAAGAGATGTTGCTCTGACAGATGATCAAAATAGGCATACTAAAATGAAAATGAGCTGCAGATAACAAAAAGTGCTTCCTAACATCCAAATGAATTTTTTACTAATTAAATTTTGTATTTATTCATGCTAGAGAGTTAAAACAAAATGGCAATCTGTTTTGGTTATTTTAGTAATTTGCTATCCAGAAATTCTTGGAATAAGCTAGTTTAGAGAATGGTTTAAAAAGTTTAATCGGAAATATGTAGTACAGTGAACGTGATTAATCTGCAGAAGTAAAATCCATTCTTTCTATTTGGCTGTGCAAATGGTACTGGAGTATCAGTGTTTTGCTATGCGGGATATGTAGCTGTCTGAGCCTACCATCAGTGTGAACAGAAGGGGGTGGTGTTACCTCAGCTTGTGCAAGGATCTGCACTTCCTAAAAATGGAACAAAAAACCTACCCCTAACTTCATTAGCTCCAATAAGAGAAGAATAAAATACCTAGGAAAAGAAGTGAACTGACATTATTTACATTAAATGAGACTTCTAAAATATTTTATTCCCATTTGATATGGGATTTTTTTTCCCCATACGCAGCATTGTGGGGTTAGCTGATTTACAAAAGACACGTGAAGTGCATAGAAATATTTAGAATACAGTTCTGCAGCATCACTACACAATGCCCCTTTTTTCGTGCTACATTACTCCTGAAAATCCGTTCTATGCATTGCACAATAATGTAGCCACAAGTGGCACATAATTTGGGATTCAGAAGATGCTCTCTTTGTGCCCAGCTCGTTGGAGTCAGGTGTGAAGTGAGAGAAGATGAGGTAATGTCCCACAACTGTGGAAAAGAACTACAGGTGGGTACCCAGCAGAGATGTCCATGGTAATGTCAAGTCACAACCCTGCTCCAAAGAAAAACCCACTGGAGGAAGATTTTTATGAGACCAGGAAGCATGCTGGGAGCTGCTGTACAGGAGGCCCAAGCTAGAACGTTTTTTAGATTTTGGTTGCTTTTGTGTGTGTGTATGTGTGTAAAAGAGAGAAAAGCTTTCTGCTAATTCTTTGGCAAAGTAGCAATTGGTCCTTAGGACTGGTTATTCAGCCAAAATGCCATACTGTAATTCATTAACACAACAATGCTTACATATGCAAAACTTATCACGTACATAAGTATATTCACAGCTAGATTTGAATAAAAGGGACAAAGGTGCATGGGGTAAACACATTCTGCCACAAAAAGTTACTAAAGTGTTGTGTATCAGCTGAGGAGAATACATTTAAGAATGATATGACAAAGAAAAAGATCCACTGCTATTCTAACAGCTTTTTAGAGTCTAGCTAGAATAGTTAGTCTAAAGATTACTTTGGAAGCTGATTCAAAAAGTATCCACATCCAAATATCTTGAAGTGGTGGACAAACGGGTTCTCATCCAAAAGCTTCCTCTGGTGAGGAAAAGCAACTTTCTATAGCCATCATTTCTCAGAAAGCTTTGCTTGTATTTTTCGGTCACCTGCACTGTTGATAATTTTGGTTCACAAGAATGTCAAGCTTTTAAAAGGTTGTATTTCTTTCCAAAGGTGAAGCTAAGTGTTCCTAACATCATGCAAAGTGATCTGAGGAGAAGAAAGAGTTTTGAAAACATGCATTTATGACTCTTTGAAACTGTGATAACCACTTGGAGACTTGGCATTGTATCATCACTGACCTTTTCTTATGAGCACTCATAATTGCAGAGAGATTAATTAATTAAGTTTTACTAAAATGTTTTGAAGATGTAAGATTCCAGATAGTGTAAGTATGACAGAAAATCTTATATACTGTCTACTTATCCCCAGAACAGTCTGCTTAGGGGGATATGTATGCACAGTAAAATACTGCAAAAGTCACAGTAGCAGCATGAGGTCTTGGGGTAGGAAGGAAAAGATAAAACCAGTAATATATTTATCTACAGATATCTTCTTCTATGCATGAAGCCTATTCATGGCTTTCAGAGACACCAGAACAATACGTACATTGAATTTGTTTCCACTAGCGTCCAAAAAGTGCTACGTGCTGCTTGGAGGAAAGTCCATAGTCACTACTCAGAAAAAAGTAATCTTAAAGTACTTGGCTTGTAAGCCCACCTGATCTAATTCTGCTCATCATAAAAATCTTAGGTTTGCATGATGTTGCCAGTTAACATAGCAAAATGTTACTTGGATTAGCCAAATCACAGTATTGGATCAGGAATCCACTTCAATTTCTCCTATTCCCAATTTAGCAGTGAAATTAAGCATGTGCTTAATTTTAAGCACATGTGTAAATCCCATTGAAATCAGTAGGATTTATGCACATATTTAAGTGCTTTGCTGAGCTGGGGCCAGTAAAGAAATATGACTAATCTCATTCATAAAGAAACAGGAGTTAGTCCAAGTTACTTAATCACAAACAGTCTGTTTATGGGAAAAGAGCTGTGCTTTTTACATCTTCACTGTCTTACACTTTGAAAAATAAATACAAACCAGAAAGGGAAATTCAATTTTCTATAACACGATGATATTATAATTTGTGCAGTAACACCTTGTGATTGTTCTTTTGCTTGTTTGAGCTACTGACATTTCCCACCCCCCAGTAAGTCTGTGCTCAGCTTGGCAATCCCTTTTAACTGCATTTTGTTTCTGCTTTCACCCTTCTCTCCCCCCCACCAAATCTGTTCTATTTTGAGTTTGGCAAAATTATACGGATTAGTGCTGAATAACTGATACAAAGGAAAATCGTAATTTGAGAGATTTAGGGCCAAGTTTACTGATGTAAATCCTCACAGCTCCACAGCAGTGTTTGAAGCAACATAAGTTGAATACTGGCTGAGGTTTTAGACCTCAGGATTGGGGTTTTTTTCCCTCCTTGCAGAATGTCTAGAGAAGAATTAAAGCAATTTTCTTAGATTTGCTATTAAAAACTGTTCAGCTACTCAGTTTGTGTTTTTTTTCCCTGTGGATTGCAAAAGGCATATATAATCTTGATACATCCTACCTAATCTCCAGGTGAGTAGTTGTGATTTGGCCCTATAAATCAAGTAATACATTTTTTGATGAGTGTGGGTGCACTTCTCGAAAAGTGATTATTACATAGAAACTCATAAAAATGATTTTTTCAGAGACTGATTCAGAAGTTCCATTCCGTGGAGATTTTAATCTCTTAATGTTAAAAGACTGCAGAAAGCAAATACAGGGAACATGATGTCAATTAATAATAGTTTCGGTTTGTTGTTTTTTTTTTAAGGGAAAATCTAGTCTATATATAATAAAAAACAGAAGTTCAAATCACATAGTTCACATATTGTAACTCATTACACAAAAAAGTCAATTATTAAATTCACATCATGTGTGCAAAAATCCCCTTAAAACCTAACAAGATAAGGAAGAGGGAGAAAACAGAAAAGTAAGGGCATTGCCAAGGAATACAAAACAAATACAATAAAAGGAAAACCTCAGCTAGAAGAAAGTAATAATTTTAATGGAAAGACAAAAACAACATGTACAACAGATATAAACCCTAGTTTCCTCTTAATCTCTTCATTTGATCTAGTCTACAAATTTTGTGTGTCCTAAAGTTTACCAAAGAAGTTTACAGGAGTTGAAACTCAGAGCTGCCTATTTTCACTTTCAGAATGAGTTGCTTTCCTAAGATGTGAAAAAGGCAAAATTTAATTCTATGCTGGTTTCCAAATGATGTTCCCTTGCTCTTACATTGCAAACCTAGCTAAGAACAGAAGACTGTGTTTGATTACTGCGTTTTAGCATGACCCTCCACAGTTGTTTATATCCTGTATGTAAAAGTAAAAGAGAGATAATTAATACAATAAACTACCACAGCGATATTTTTTTCCATCTATGGAGTTAATTAAAAATCTAATTTATGTTGGGTTGCTAGCTGCCCATTTTTTTTTGCTCTGCCTGGGGTTGCTGTTATATGGCGGGATGCTAGGAATGTAATTGAACACACTTTCTGCAGCTTTTATGTTTACTACCCCTTCTTAGAGGACTCCTAGAGAACGAAGCATGAGGTTATTAAGCAGGACAAACACAGAGAGTCTTCAGTAAACACCTGTTTCTCTGCTGTTTTTTACGTGTGTGAATTTGCCTGAATTAATTGTAGTGCTGCTCATGGCACAAAAATTACCTGGCTGCAAGCATTTCTGTTGCAAGCATCCAGTTTCAGAAATCTATAAATTAGGTGTAAAATTTTCCCTGAATTGAAATGCTCAGAATTAGTTATCCAAAACATTGCCCTGCTTAAAAAGAAATGGGCTTAAACTATGAGTTCCAGCTGACATAAAAGAAGTTATAGTTCTTTGAGGTGTATGCAAATTGAGGGATAATTTACACTTTTTGTGCACCTTATTTATCCTTCCACAGCTCTCCACAAAAGTAAGTGGAGACAGGATAATTTGCAAATCCATATCCAGAAATTAAATGTGTGAAGAGTAACAGAGGAAAAGCTTCTATTCTGGGCACACAGCTGCCAATGACAGAAACCTGTAACTGGTGATGAATAGTCTCAATCTATTTTAACATTTGGTCATTTCTCTGACCATCTTAAAATTTAAGACTGGGAATATTCCCATTGGTGTAAGTGTACAACGGAAAGAGGAGCTAACAGGGAAGGCTTCAAGGAATACTTCTTGTCAATTCTTAGGCAGCTACCTGTCTTGCGACATGCCCTTTTGTGAAGTTTTATAGACAAGGAGATGAGCAGAATTTCTTATCTACAGGTATGACAACAGTGCATACAAGGTTTGGCTGGGTCAAAATAATTTCTCAGAGTGTGCAACTGTGTAGGGACCCTCTAGTACTTGGTCTGGCAGAACAGAAAAAAAAAGTTAGGAAGCTTGGTGTGGCAAGAGTGTATGCCCTGGCTCTAGGTAGTTTTGCAATGTAAATTGCAAAGCCTGTGAAGTTTTTCTTAAATAAAGATTACTGGCTTAAAAACTGCTCTAATTCCCTGTTAGTCAGCTGGTTAGGTGTAAAAGCCATCTGATGAATATCTATTCTGAGTTACATATAGACTAAATGATCACAACAGCTTGTTTGGCTGGGAAATCTTTCATCCCTCTGTTTTTGCTCATGTCCAGGTAGTAAACAAGTAGTAAGTGCCAAGAGAAGGTGAATTCATAATCTTCTACAGCAACCACCAAATGAAGGGTTTTGTGGTGGCCATGTGTATCATAAGCAATAGTACACCTTGAGTTGAGAAAACAAGAGCAGATTGATTCAGCACACTCCACCATAAATTCATCTAATTGCCACCTAAAGCTAGATGCACCAGGGGCATTGTGAGGATCCAGTTCACAAACCAGGACAAGTGAATCACAGTAGGATGTAATTTGGAAATTGTGAGATTGATTCCCAAAGATAAGATGGAGGGAAGAGGAAAAAAATACTAAAATCTGACTTTTCTGAAACTTCTGAACAATTAGTGTATAAATAGAAAGATTTAATTAGGTCTTATCAACTTTGTTCTAACCATAGCTTAAAGAAAGAGGGGAGAGAAAGAGAAGGGTTGCAATCATTTTATAGAAGATATCAGGAATGTCTGTAATAGCTCATATTAGCTGTTGAACTGACTTCTGAGATATGGATTAGTTTAAATACTCTCACAAAAGTTCAGGAAGACAAATTGTCAATTAAAACAATGTGCTGTTTTCTCAGTTGGTGATACAGGAACCTTTGATACTCACTTAGCCTTCCCTTTTCTGTTGGCATAAATGATTACAGAGATTAAATGGGAGCTCATGGCTTCTGTTTTCAAACTACTATTACACCTATGAGTGATTTTGGGTTTTGCAGCCTGTATAGCCCAGATTGATGGTACAGTATGGTTGGAATTTGCCTTGATGAAAGCAATAAAATAGTGTTTTTTTCAGCAAACTGGTACATGGGCTCTGGTTTCCTCTCAGTCTTCCTAACTTGGCACATGGGCCCCTCAGACCCAAAAACGGTGGTGCTGTCATGCAGCCTGCAGAGTTGAAAACTATGCTACTGGCTCAGTTTTGTTCTCTCTTTAAACAAATAGCTCTGTGAACAGCTGAAACTTTGGAAGGCCAGTTCCCTATGGCTATCTCCCATGATTGATGATCTGGTGTCTAATCTAAGTTTTGAACTCAAGCTGCAGACTGTCCCTCAGTGGGCACTGATTTGTGTCTTTTTCTTTTAACCAGCTATCCATTTTTGTGAAAATGGTATCGCTGCCTTTGTTATAATTGATTGAAATTCACAAATATATTCTAATATTCATGAATTTGCATACGCAGTTTTATTGGACTCATTTGCTAAAACCATAATTTTTTGACACAATGATTCTGGCAACTGAATAGCTTTGTTCCACACCTCCTAAAGACAAGACATGAATTTAAATCACAAATGATGGGAAAGAAAAGAGGAGATTAGTGTAGTAAGACCTAGTAAGAGAAGCAGGAGCAGATTCATGCATCCCGTTTGTTCTTTTAAATGCTTTTACTATTATTTTTCGTTAATATTTGAGCAAAGGAGAAAAATGATAAAGGAGTACGCAATGGGATTTTGCATGTAGTGATTGTGCTCCTCTGTCCGCTGAAAAAAAGTACGTATTTCTCCTTTTCCTAGAGAGCAAAAAGGAGAAAATCCCCAGAATTCAGGTTGGTTTCTCACACACTTCCCTGATGATTGTCTTCTGGAGGGACAAACTCTTCCAAAGGCACATCAGAGTCCTCTATCTATATGGGTAGATTAGATATTGAAAGTGTTTCTTTTGCCAAGATTTTGACCAGATTTTGGTTATATTCTTATCCTCTAGAAATTCTTACAGCCCGGGAGCTCAGCGCCCAGGCAGACGAGCAGGCACTGGCTCATATTATTAGTTCATAAATTCCAAACATACACATATACTCTGCAGTATGTTACACTGTTGTCTTTTCAGGGCATGCCTGTTTATTATAAGCCTGAGGGGGGATCATCCACAATGCCATGTCACATTTCTTCCATCTAATCTAATCCAGAGCTAGAAATAGTCCTCCTATTCCTCTCAGCGCAAGGGAAAGATCCAGCTTCCTCACATGTACCACAAAAGAGGTGAATAGACTGTGTGGGATTTGTACTTAGAAATTCACCCAACTGTTAATGACCATGTCTAAATTCTTAAGCCTCGAAGGTAGTAGCATTTTCCCTTCACACAGTAAGGAATTAAGTCCTTCCACTCCTATGTGGTAGACACAACATGCACCAAACTTGCAGAAATTCCAGAAAACTGGCATTTCTTTTAATCGATTTTCGTGCTCTGAAAAAACCCAAACAGCAATTTTACCTTTTAGTAGGCATCAATTTCCCAAGACAGCGTACCTTTGTTTACCACATTTTCTTCTCTGTTTAAAGCATGAAAACACTATTTCTGATCTAAGAATGTGTTCTGAAATGTATTTACCTTTCACAGTAATTTATTAGTAAATTTTTCCTAACAGCTAAAATTTTTAATTTCAATAGCTGTTTCTTAATGTCATGGGCATATGTATCTGAGATATTTCATCCTATTGTTTTAATCTTATCTGGCAAATATAAACAACATAAAATACCACAGACCCCAGTGCTTCCCGACTGGCAGAACTGTAGGAATCAAGTATTGCACATGGAATGAGTATGAAAAAATGGCAATAAATTTGTCATGACCTATACATGAGCTTTCACAGGTGAAAGGTATGTGCAGACAACTATCAAAAATGGATTTGAGTGACAGAGCTTGTTGGTTTTTAGACAATTGTAGGATGTTCTGGTATTGTGTACACCAACTATCCTTAATTTCCTTTTGTCTGGTATGGAATGTGGCGTTTTTGTTGGGTTTTTGTTGGAAAGATTATTCATCATTCTGTTTTAAAGTACATTGATATAGTACAATGAAGTTAGTTCTTGTATGTGAGTAGCCTGGGAATGTAAATATTTGTCACTGTTGATGACCATCAGACCACAATACAAACTCTAAAAATCAGTGGAAAATTCACTTAAGCGGTCTCACCAATTGCTCATAGATTGAAATAAGTCACAAGGTGGCTTTCAGCTGGAATATTTATACAAAACTGGTCAAGTCCTCTTATGCCTTTATAAGATCAAATTCTTATTACTGAAAAAAAAAAGAAAGAAGTGTGCGCATATAGGTTAACATGGCACAAAATAATCTATCTTGTTAAAGAAACAGCACTAAATCCCTTCCTGTGCATTTACCTGTGCAGTAGGCTATCACTCAGCTGAACTCATTATAACAACTAAGCACTGCTTAAGAACACATTTCTTTACTAGTCTGATAACACTCTTTTGTTTTTTTCAACAAGCTAATGAAGCACATGTTGTCTGAGTATTAGCATACTCATAAGAATACTTTTTTATTTAATCACCATAGCAGCAAGAGGCAATATAATTGCTGAAGGTGTTTTTTCACAAGCTTTTTTGAAAGCTGTTGCACTTGTTCGTGAACAAGAGACTTGAGGTCTATTCTCCTTCCACCCCCAGTCTGACTGTTGAATATGACTGGGAATATGATAGAACTGATTTTCCATCAATTTGCTTATAAGAAAAGCGTCCTTGCACAAAGCTGCAAATGACGTTGTAGATGACTCTAACCTCAGATTGAGTTTCAGACTGAAGCTCAAGAAAATCAGGGCCATGCTGTATTACACCAAAGCTGTTGCCCTCCATGGTGTGTAGGAGTTTTAGGGACATAATGGCCATATGGTCATTATTTGGCCAAACATTGTACAGCAATTCAAGTGAAGCAATGTTTGTTCTGATCTGGGAACTGACAGACTGCAGACAGGACAGATAGTAAGTCAGAGACTATCAACACAAATGAAAGGAAATCACAGAAGGAGGAAGAAGGTAATATTTCAGCTTCAAAAAGTGATAAACATTCCCACGTGAAAAAGACATTTATTCAGCTAATGAATAATTAGGATATTCAAAACAATGATGTTTTCTTAGGCAGTTAGGATCACTGGCAACAGTTGCATTAAGCTGACTTCCCATCTAAATCACCGTCATGAGGAGAGGTCCAATAAATTATTTTCTGCCAACTCACATAACACATCTGTTAGGAGTATGAGAAAGGACAAAACACATGATGGCAAGAGTATTGACATTTTGAAGTCTTTTCTAACTTTTTTGAGCTATTGGAACTTATTTAATTAAAACATGTCTTGAACATAGGAAATCACAGTGTGACTAGCACCGAGAGGGAGGGCAAGCTGGCATACTCTGACAGCTATTATTCCTTGCGTCCAAAAGCATCTGACACAGGCATCCATTTTGGACTGAATACCTGCAATGCTTTTCTCCTCTTCAAGGTAAATATCTATTTTTGCTTATATTTGTATAGCATAAATATATACATATAATATTTATATTTAGGCTAATAAAAATGCCTGGATTTGGAAGAAGAATTCAAAACAGCATCATTGGACAGAAGTTGTGGTATAAGGAAAGACCATAACTAATAATGCAAATATAAATATTGAGGTCACTTAAATGCCCGGGAATTTAAACATAACAACATACTCCAGTGAAGTCCACTTGTGGCCGGGCTTGTGGTGAGAACTGTGGGGAGTGAAGAGGGAGGGCAAAGGAGTTCCACATCCACAGTTGCATTTTAGACAGTGAAGTGAATTGCAATGAGTGGCAAAGAGGGCTGGAGGTAAATGTGAAGTACATGCCTGAAGCCCTGGAACATGGCCAAGCACCTGGGAGCAGCAATGGCATCAAAGGCAGGGAGACACGTGTTGAGTTATTTTACTGAAAGGGAAGGAAAATTCTCTCTGCTGAAGAACATGTCAAGAAATTTTTTTTGTCTTTATTTTTTTCAATCAGAAGATCTTATATTTGTTCTGGGCAGAGAATTTGTGTGTTAGGAAAAAAAAAAACATGTTGACAAGTCTAGGTTATTCTTTGTTATCTCTACAGCCCTTCAGAGTAAGACTAACAGATGTTTAAACAAGAGCTTATTGTTTAATTTTTTCACTGTCTTTAGACTAATCTGAATGTGTCAGAAATATGAAGCACCCTTCATTCCACTTTGTTAATTTTAGTAACCAGCATGAGCAGCATAAAAAGGGATTAGCCTTTTATTCAGAGAAGCCCAGCATTTAAGAGGTTAATCTGTTAAATCTGTTAATACTGCCCATATACATAATCAGTTGTGGAAATGAACAGTGTTGCAATTCCATTTTATGAAATCAAAATCATGACTAAGGTCACCTGAATAATCCTTGAGAATAATGGCTTTAAAGAGAGAGATGCGTTTGTAATAAAATGCCCATTATCTGCTTCCACCCATTGGGTAACCTGCTTTTACCCTCCGACCCACCAGTCTGCCATGCTGAAATGTCTGTGCTTCTGGAAATGACACGTCAGAGCCAGTGAATCTGCCAGGCCAGTGCTGAAATGTCATTTCTGGATCCCTGCTCCTGAAGCAGCAGCATTCCCAGGAGCAGCGATCCACAAGGCTGCAGCACAGCCCTGGTTCGGAAAGGCAGCTGATGGCAGGCACAGGGGTAAGCTCCTATGTCTGTAGGTTAACAGATATAAAGGAAAATTCACAGGTGCCAAGGGATTTATCCGTTTAAAAAGACAATTATTAGCCTCCTCTGTGACAAGATAATTGGGCACACTGTAACTTGTGTCTGCCTGAAGTCTGTGCATATTCCTTGAGCACGGCATCTGCTGGAAGGACGATGTTCATCCTTCTCAGGCATTTCTCTGACACTTAGTTCCTTCATATGTTTTCAGTCCAGCATTTTGTGTTCCTGGCCATCCAAGCACCATTTTCATTGGTACCACTCCTAGTTCTGAATTTGAAGAAAGTGAAGCTTCTGTGATCATGCTGTGTGCCTATCTTTCCTTCCTCATTTTTCAACTGTGAGCAACTTTGACAGCTGAATGAGGATTTAAAAAAAAAAAAAAAAGTTCATGCAAGTTGCCCTATATGAGAGAATAGGCAGAGGAGGAAAAGCATAAAATACCCAAACCGTTGGAAGAGCCACCTTGTCAACTCCTGTTTATGGACACAAGAGAACCTACATGCAGGAGGGGCCTTGTGAATACCCTAATTAGGGGGAAAGCCGTAATCACAGCCTTCTATCAATCACGAGAGACAAATCTTAGAAAATGAGACATTATTAGTTCTCGTTCATGGAACTATTTGTTTAACATAGCTGATGGTGATAAAACTTATTGCTTACACAGGGAAGAGTGTAGATTTAGTCAAACTTGAGCTCTGTGGAAAACTTCCTATTTTCCTCCGTGCCTGTATGGTAGATTGTGCACATCCATGATTTACATGGATAAAAGAATCACATGATTCACCCAATTTAATTTACCACAATCTTTTGAGCTCACAAAATACAAAGTTATTTAAACTCTCTAACACTGAGAAGCATCAGCTGCAATTTTGGATTTCAAGAGAATATTTGGGATTGTTTTTGAATGCACATTAAATTTTCCATCATGAATTAAAATTTTGAAAGTGTAATTCAAGTTAATGGGTTAACCCCTGGTCTCTCCTACAGGCCTGGGGCTTACTCTGTAGGGAACCTACCACTGTATGATATGTAAGAGCTCTGCAACGCAGACAGGAGCTTACTAGGATTTTTCAAAAAGGATGATGTGCATGAGTCCCTTTGTGAAAGTGTTTTGAAGACAAAAATTGTGACAGGCTCTAAGAGATGTAAACAACTTTTAAAAGTAATTGTATTCTATCCCATGTCTTAAGAAAATCAACTATGATATGGACTATAACAGTACTGTTACTATATATTAGTAAAACAGAAAAATGATAGTAAAACATTAAGTATCTTCATTCATCATGAAAAGGTCTTTCCTAGAAACGTGTTCATGTTTCAGGGTGGTGTGAGTTGAAGGGAATAAATGCTGCCTCATAAAATTCAATGCACTAATGGGCAATTTAGAGTCCACCATTCTTCTTGCTCAAGTCACCTTTTCTTTTCTGTCACAGTGTTTGGTGCAAAGCAAGAGACAATGCAATCACCTATTTTTTGCTTTTTCAAATATTAGAAAGGAAAATATACTTGGGTCCACTAAGTGCTTCCTGAAGGGGGAAAAGATCAAAAAATTACAGGAAACCACACTGAACACATAATAACATTTTAAAATACATTGTGTGAATTTGGAAAGAAAAGTGTTTGGAAGAAAAAGTATTTTACAGACAAGGGCACTTTAAATTATTAAGAAAAAGTGAAACTGGAATTAAATCAGGACATCACAAGCATATATTATGTTGCATATTTATATCTATGCATTTTGTACAATCTATCTAAATACAACTGTATCTATAACCCAGAAATGAGTTCTATTTCAACTCAGTCACTGACACACACAGACATCCAGTGTGTCTGTGTATGCTAGTGCTGCTATCTACAACTTTATGCCATTTGAAATAAATTGCACCTTAAATTTGAAGGCAATTTTAGGTAGTTTCATGTGCAGTACAGATCCCATCTTTGAGATTTAGCAAGCCTGAGATCTTTCTAACTTGTGAAGTCTGCATGTCTACAAACAAAGTATGGATGTGTTTGTGTTTATTACCTTTTTCCATGCATGCCTTGAAATGACTAAATTACAGGTATTTTACATGTGTTTTGTGGTACAAGACAGATACCGTCCGCTAGTATAATTTATCTTGAAACACGCTGTTTTACAAAATTACAGAAAAGCACAGCAATTTGCTCTTTTTTTTTTTTTATTTCTAAGACTATGGCAAAATCTTCAAAGCCCAGAAGATGTCTTCTAGCTAAGAACTTAGCCATGTAATAAACAATTTTCATCAAAGCACTGGGTTTGTGGAAATAGAGTACAATTGTGGATTTAAAATTTTGATAATGTTGCTTATTTATTAGCTATTTTGTCTTTTGTATTTTGACCTAATTCAGCCAGCAAAGGCATTAACCCTTATGTAAGATTAGATACACATACATACACATACAGCAGCCCAAATCAGATTAGCTGCAATCAAGGTAATTGTGTTGAACAAAATTGTTCATCTGTGCTTTGCAGCTGCCTTTTGGATCTAGTGTTTGATCCCAAGTGACTGAGTTATACATATGTTCTTCCTTAATCCTGGATAACTTAGGTTTTATTTTAATACATAATCACCTCTTTAAAACTCAAGACTGAGAGTACAGGGTATTTAGTTTTGCATATAAATTAATTCATATTTTCTTCTATTATTTTTCTTTGTTACAATTCAAAGCTCTTTAATAAAGACTACATGGAATTGAGTTTCCCAAAATCTGAGGCAGTCATCTAGACTGCCTGCTCTCCAGCACTTCCACCAGTTATCAAAAGCTACTTCCTTCAACAATCTTCATGTTTCTTCAGCAGTTAAAATTAGACTCTGACCATACTCAGAGTGCTAAATACCACACAGCGAGAAAGCAGGTGCCTTTCCTGCTTATTGCTTTTACAATCTAGATGTAGAAAGGCAGTATGGATTCTCATAAGCTCCAGTAATTGTGTTTAGAGAAGAAAGGAAAAAAAGGAACCAACCCCCCCAAAAAAGAGCAATAGCTCTGGAACTTTAGGAACTTTAGGAACACAGTCATTGGTAGAGCTGTCACTCAGGTTTTGCAAGTGTCTAAAGAGTTTGGGCACTTTCCTGGAAGTGGGAGCTGTGATCTGTCAGGTTTTCTTAGTCTGGGGTGTTTGAAGCCACAATTCCCACATTATAGAAAATATCTGAACTCATGGTTCAGATAACTTATGGTTGTGGTTATATCATAATTTATAACCATAACTTATGATTATGATGACATCTGAGTTCTGGCAGCTGCTACTCCTCATCATATTGAAACTAAGGTGCTATCAATCCAGAAGGGCAACAGTCCAGAGTACAAGAAGGATGAGCCCTACTTTTGCCTGGATTTCAACTTTTAACTGCTTCTTGGACAATTATTATTATTAATATTTGTCCAGCTTGATTTCACAAACCTTTAGTTTTTCATATGCTGTAACATAAGTTTCCTATTTTTGTAAGATAAAAAGTTGCATTTTTTAGTAGACAAACAGAAGACTTTTCTACTTATATTGAAAAGATGCAACCTCCTCGTCTCGTCCCCCAGAGAGAAAAAGAAGTTAGTTTCTAAAAATAGTTGTGAGCTATTTTTCTTCCATGAAAAATAAAACAAAGAATGGGAAGAAAAATTAACATTTGGTATATTGACACTGAACTCAGATAACATGTTTCTAGGCACAAGATCAATAAATAGATTTTTTTCAAAACTTTTGAGGTTCATCATTTGTTTTTGAAGTTCATCTGTCTTTGTGCACAGGCAAAAAAGCTTTTATGCTGTTACTTATGGTAGTTATTAAGAAAGAACAAAATATTACCTACAAAAAAAGCTGGATTTGAAGTCCAGATTCTATGTAAGAAAGAACCCAACTTATCCAAACATAACTGACTGTTGTAAAGATCTTTGCAAAAGGAAGAGAAAGCAAAAAGATTAGGAAGTACTAAATGAGGAGCTCACTGTTAAGCCTATTATCTACAAGCTTTTGTCCTTGTGTAAGTCAAAGCGGCTGTAATATCTGGAGCAATCTCTAACAAGTACGGGGGGTGGGAGGGAGGGGTTGCCTAATTCTCCTTTTCCTTTGAAAATACCAGAGTTCCTGCTTTTCCCTTGAGAAAAAGAGCTATGCGCTATGAATATCCACAGAGCCATATGCCATATACAGAGCTTTCTCCTCTAGGTCCGCTTTATGAGTAAATACAACCGTTCCCAGTAACTCTCCACCCCAGTATTCATGTTCTCTTGCCCCAGGACTGGAATTCCTTGCTTACAACTTTACAAAAAGCTATAGGTGTGTATATTTATACACATACATACATGCATAGGTTATATATATATATATACACACTTTTATACATATAAGTGGCAACAGTTTTTATAGTTGAATCCTCAGTTACTAACCAACTAACACAAAAAATATGTCTCTCTTTTGTTAGAGGGGTTTGATGTGGAAGGAAAGCTGGATTGCAGAGTTTTACACTGTTAATCCATTCACATTAGAGTTGTTTATACAACATTTTCCTGTACTTGGGTTCTGACTGCTTGATTTAAATGAAGTTACTCAGAGTAGGCTGCATAACTGTGTTTTTACTGTCTTCTTCGTGCTTTTTATTGGCTCATTAGATTGTGATCTCATTAATGGAAGTGGTCTTGGTCTCCCTGTAAAGATTGCTACTCACGTGTTGGAAATACGACGTTTTTACTGTTGTACTAGACTTACTCTCCTATGTGCCAGTGATTATGCCATGTTTGACATGATCTTACCCAAATCAATCTATTCTCGGGCTTGGATATTAAGTAGCACAGAGTTCAACACAGACTGCTTGCTAAGACTCTTGGGCATGCTTTGGAGCAGACATTCAAGTAACATTATCTGTAGTCTTTCGTTTAAAGAGGGTACAGATTTCTCCACAGTATACAGAATGACTGAGATCTGTTCTCAGATACCAGAGATTTGTTATGCAACCTTGGATAAGTCCCGTAATCTTTCCATCTGTTTTTCTATCTATCTGTTCTCTTTGTATTATTACTAGAGCTAGCCAGGAAGTGAAATGTGTTTCCCATGAAAAATTTGGATAATTTTAAAAGTTCCCAATTTGGGAAGAATGAATTAAAATCAGTATTTCTTTAATTATAATAAATTTCTGAACAAAATCCTTTTACTACACAATCCAATGAAGAGAACCCTGCACAACCATTTCCTGGTAAGTGTTAATTTTCTATCAAGAAATATGTAAGTAGTGGTCATATAATCAACGTGTTATCTCAGGAATCTAAATATATAGTTTAGCAATATGTGAAATTATAAACAGATTGAAGTATTTAAAGGTTTCAGCAGCTCTAGAAGTTGCTTACTATCTAAACAGACAAAGGGTCTATATGCTATTAAATGAAGCTAACAAAAGACTTAGAATTAAATAAGAATATTAAAAATGTTGTAAAGTTCTATGTTAATGAGGCTCTAGTAGAAGATAAAACAATCTGGGTCTAAGCAATCCCGGTGAATTGAGTATGTGGTGGCAGGAAATTTAAAACCTTTCTCATATGGGGAATGTTTAAAAAATAAATACAGAGAGTCATATCTGCAGTTGTAAATTATATGCATTTTGCCAAGTTTCCTCCATGATTTGATAACTCTTACTGTAGCTGTCCCTGTAAATATGACAATAAATTTTTAAATCTCCAGAGCACTGGTAAATATAGGCAGATGCACTTAACTGCTGGTGAGCAACAAAAGTCAGTCTGCAGGAAACTGTGGCACTAATGTAGCTCTTGATTAATCTCTAATTACACTTTTGTCATCTTAGCAGGGAGACAAAACTATAGCAGTTCCTAAATAGGCAGGCAGCATTTTGGCACCTAGCAACCAACAGTTCTTTCATATTAGCTGCAGTGGACTCTGTGCTGTTACATGGAGGTGGTTATGGATCACTGCTCTATTATTTATAGAGCAGCATTTACAGAGGCCTTCACAACAGTATATAAATTAGCAGCTTAATAGGCCATTGCTAACTAAAAACATAGCATGAGCTGAAGCATCAAGTATGAAATTAAAATGTGACTTGGAGATAATAATGTTTGTAACACACATAGAAAGGAATGTCGATTTATTTCCCTGTTAACTGTTTCACAGGCAGATCACAGTATGGTCTTTAAGAATTTCCATATGGATGTGTGTGTGCCTATTTCAATTTCCATATGCACATAGTGTATGTATGTGAGTATATAGACATACATATTTATATGTAATAAATCTATTATTACATTTTCTCATATAGGTTTTTTAAAGATTAGTGTAAAAGCTTGTCTATATTCTTTTCACAGTTGGCTAATATAGCACTGAGGTGGATGAGCTAGCAGAGCGGTGCTAAAGGGGACCTGCTAATTGGACAGCAGGCTGCAACAACACTCCAAGTGTCTTCGTGAAAGGGCCTTATTAGCTATCAATCAGAAAAATAACACTAACTTTCTTCTGCCTCCTGTTCTTTGGTAACTTGTCAGTGAGAAGACCCACTCCAAAGAAAGACCTCACACCTCTATTTGGTGTCATTCAGAGTGAATAACATTCAAAAGTGATTAAATACAGTAAATGACTACTGGCAAGCTGCAGTTGAATCCTTATTTAATCAACTAAAGAAAGACATGAATCAATGCTTAAATATTAGGGATTCTGGGATAAGAGAATAGGATTATTAAGAATGGGAAAATATAAGCAGAGGAACTGCAAAAACATAAAGCTTCCATTTGCAGTGCTTCCTTAATTAAACCAATGCTTGGCAATGAAAAACTGTTCTGACCTATACCACGGTGGCTCCTGAAGCTTCTGCTGGACTGGGTCTCATTTTGGTTTCCTCTTCTCAAACATATAACCAGAAAAATCCTTGTACAGTAGGAGAGAGCTCTCAGCCTGGGCAGACATAGCAGATGATGGAGAGGAAGGAAATGAGCTGCATTCACTCCCCATGTTCACACAGCTGGCTGGTGAAAGAGTCAGAAAAGGAAGACTGCATTGGGCACTTCCATCCACTGAAATCAACAGCAAGATCGGTATTATCTTCAATGGAACAGGAAATTGTCTTCGGTTTTGTGTCAAAGAACAAAATGCTAGATGTGCTTTACCAAGCCACCTTTCTTGACTATGCTCTTGGTTACTGGATATTTCTAGATTTTTTTAAAAAGACTTAGAAGTTAAATGTGGTACATCTTCCTTTATGTAGGTAATGGTATTTTATTTTTATGTTTCTAGCTTAGAAGTCATTCCCCTCTCAAGGTTAGCCTATAGATTATACACTCTTTGCACGTAGCTATTATCCAGCAAAGTGTTTTATGATTATAAAACAAAGGTCCAGTGAAGGGTCACACCATATACTCATGGCATAAATAAAATTAATTCTTGAAAATTGGAGTTCAAAAATTTTCAGAATGTCCCAACTTACTTGTGCCATAGAGTTTCTCCCAGCTGTCCAGGCTGCCCGTTTCAACAGGGCTGTACAGATGAGCACAGAGC
This sequence comes from Fulmarus glacialis, assembly GCF_000690835.1. Classification (NCBI taxonomy): domain Eukaryota; kingdom Metazoa; phylum Chordata; class Aves; order Procellariiformes; family Procellariidae; genus Fulmarus; species Fulmarus glacialis. Next base: position 25,828 of record NW_009214529.1, read on the forward strand.
CAAAAACCAGGGGCTTAGTCCAAGCAGCTAACTCTACCCCTCTAAAGTAATGTTTTCTGCAGTGGTGTGTGCCTTGTTTTAAGCTTCAGAAAAAAATAGCCAAAAGAAGAGTAGATAATTTGCCCCCTCATTCACTGAGGTTTGCTTTCTCCTGAGCAACTTTGTGAGGGATACTGCTAATGCTGGTTCCTCAACTTGGGACATCCAAAACTGTAGCTATCCCCTGCAACCATTACTGGGACTTAATACAGAATATAAGACACATATATACACAATATATATTTGGGCTATTTAATAGCAGACTAGGAAGTCAGAGACCTGAGCAGGTGACTTCTGAGGGACACTTTCCTTGTTTTTTCCTAGATTTTCATGGGTGAAAGTGCATAGGAGTAGTTTCTCTTTTTTTCTTTTTTTTTTTTTTTTGTACACAAATAACTGGTCAATTAGATAAAGCAAGAACATCAGGCTGATGGGAAGAATTTCTTACAAAATCTTCCATCTCTACTAAAACAAAAGCAATAATCATCAAACTGTTCTCATCATAATGAGAATACAAGAATGCTTAATTAGCTAGCTGATTTCTATGACGATGCTCAAAGAGATGAGATCTGAGATGCATTTGAAACAGGAATTATGAATTGATATAACACCGAGAGGCTGATAAATTGTTCTCACTGGCTAGTGTGGTGGCTACAAATGTTTCAACAGGAAAAGCAAACCTGTTTGAAAAGTGTGGATCCTGCAGCTGGATCTGTGTGGGGTCACATTTGCAAGTAAACGAAGCCCCACGTAAGAGACCTCTGCCTAGATGCAGATTTCCCCCAACTTTGATCTGACTGTGGCGCTTGTTTTGTGTTGTTGCTAATTCTAACTATTGGGAAGGAAATTACTTTTATCAGTGGACATATAACTCCATTGATTAGGACTTTTTAACTTCATTTTTCAGACTTCAGGTCACAAGTGTTCTAAATCTGGGTGTCTGCACTAAGTAAAGTTCCTGGGGAAATATACCTTGTAATTCAAAGAATAATCTGTAACCAGAATAAGGAAAGCAAAAGAAAAACATTGAATGTTGTGAACTCAGAGTCATTTTTATTATTGCATGATTTTGCAGCTGCACATAATTAAGGCATTAAGGCTGTTAATACATTTTAAGTATCATTTCCATATCTTGATATGTTTGATTTTTTAAAGTACTATTGTCACCCAGAATGATCTACCATTTCACATGCTCATTGGGGGGGG
>NW_009214530.1:0-6909 GCF_000690835.1 Fulmarus glacialis
GTTTCTAGTTCATCCCTGCACTTTTTTATATATATATATCTATATATATATGTATTTTAAGATGTGTGTGTATATATATATTTAAATCAGTATGCTAAGTAAATTTTTTTGAATCAAGTATTCTGTTATTTCTTAATGGTTCATGCAGTGTTATTGTTTGAACGAATTTCATGTTATTCATATACTGAATGAATGAAATTCCTTCTCAGAACATTGTCAAGTTAGTTATATACTATAAAGTCCTATCACGTTAACTCAGCTTATAAAGATAAACTGGAATTTAATTTCCTTCTTTGACTAAAATAACCCAAACCCAAATAAATTAAAGCAATCTCATAGAACTCAAAAAACTTTGTATATTTTGGAATTTTGTCATTTCTCTTAACTATAACAAAGATTTTTAATTTCAAATACCTTTGGTTTAATGTCAGAATTTTATGGAATACCCATTTTGCAAAATAAATATTTGGAGTTGGAACTAAGTACTAAATATTTTCTAGTGTATTTGTGGCTCTTAAAAGTGAAATAAGCAAAAAGAACTGAGGGCTGAGCAGAGAAAAAAAGAAAAAAAAAAAAAAGAATTCATTCTTATTGACCATTCATCAGTTTAAATGGAATGTTCCACACAGTGTTTCTTTCTATTTTAAAAATATTTCAAAGAAAAATTGAAGCAGATACAATTAGCCTGAGAGAGACAGTACTTAAAATATTTTTGAGCCATTTTATTTTCACTACTGATGTAATGAAAAGTTTGGAGCCTAGCAGGTTTTGATAATTTACTTCATTTCCTTAAAATAAAGTGTCTACATTAGAACAAGTACAGAAAAGAAAGGTTTTCTTATGACTTCCTGACAGAAACTTACACATGTATTAATCTCTTTGCTCTTTTACACAGATGACTTGTCTTTATTTATTTATTTTTGCTAGAGCATGCAAAATCTTTCTCTATACTTTTTATGTCATACATAATACAGTTTGCAATACTACTATTATTGGGTATGATGTTGTAAGTGATACTACTTGACTAATATTAGTGAACAATACATCTGAGTCACACAACGAAACCAGGGAAAAATTATATAATGGCATTGGCAGCCCATCAGTTCTAATTATCTATCTTGGAATAAGAGTTATGGTGTCATGGCAGGTTGGTAATTAAAAAAATGTCAGAAATTTATGTTTTCAAATTAATTATAGAAAACACAGATTAAGCAAAGTACAAGGTCTCATACACACAAACAGTATGAAAATATTACCTTACCAGATTCTCTTTACTTATGTTTACATTGCTTTCATAATAGCAACATAAAATTCTAACTAAACAAAGGCTTTGAGGATGGTATGAGATACAAAATTTTATAAAAATGCCACTGAGTGAGATGCACTAAGCCTGAAAACACCTATCCCAAAATTACATAGCAATTAACCTATGCTATTCTCTTTCTATGCCATGCCCTGCCTCAGCCTACATGCTAATAATGTGGGAAATTCATTGAAAAACTCTACATCAGGTAAACATACTCAGTCTGCTCTCTCATAAAAACGGTACCAGTCTCCTGCATAAGACAGCACAGAAACACTACCAGCCTGGAACTTGCTCGGTAGGGCACACAAACACCTCTCCCTGGGGAAGAAATACAGGTGGGATCACAAAGTTAGACTACAGAGAGCCTGGTACCTACCTGATCATCAACAGCTAGTACCTCGCTATCCCAAAATACCTACACGGGCAGTATGAGAAACACGAAAACAAGCAGTACCAGTGATTATACCTTCTCCAACTCCTGAAATGGTTTTCACAGGCCAGACTAGGTGGTTTTGTTTCCTATGTTGACAAACCAATGAATCCAGTTACACCTGCAAGAGAAAGTCCTGAAGGGCAACTCAAGAAGCCATCTCTGGAAAGACAGAATGCTGGGCCAGGGTGGCTGATTTAGCAGCAACACGGAAATTAATGGAAACATTTGCTAGGATCAAGGTCTATGAGAAATCTCAGAAAAAAACCCACAACCCTAAATAGACATATCTACATGTGAATTAGGTGTCTATGCCCACACAGTACTTAGAAAACTGTTGTTCACATATATGTCACTAAATTAATTTGAAATATCATAGTTCACCTGAAACATTTCCAGCAAGTAACAGTCTGGATACTCAACAACATCTAAGATGACATTAGACGCTTATATTTAGACAAAGGAATTACAACCCTCTTCAATACTGTCAACAGAAACTAGAGTTATCCAGAGTTGACCCAGTCTCCACTGATAATAATAAAAGCTTAGACATCCAAACAGTAGATATCAAAATTTATTCCTTCTCTGGAGTCAAATTTTTCCCTGGCACGAGACTCAGTTACAGAAGTCTAAGATTATTTAGTACAATCTAAAAGCATTTAAGGTATTCCAGTACCTAAGACATTAAAGAACTGTCATATGAATTTAGAGATATCTTTGCCCTTCTCAGACTGCAGCTAGGTTGTAGGCAGGATGTCCAGAGACTTCTCAAATGGCACCAGATACCTATGTTTAGAGAACAAAATTGTATCCTAATTATCATGAGACTCCTGGGGTTTTTTGTCTGGATTTTTTGTTTGCTTGAGTTTTTAGTTTGTGTGGTAGTCTGTAATAATTTATTTTAAAGAACATGATAATGTATGTGACTTGTTTTTAGCTTTAACTGGGCAATCTGTACTTCGAATTCATGGTCTTAAACTGAATGTAGAAAGAGGATATGCCCTGTGTTTTTGCTTGCTGAAGAGGTGGTGCTTATTCCATTTTATTACAGGACATCCAAGTCAGATTTAAGAGTTCAAGTCAAAATCTGGTCTTTATTTTTTCAATGAAGTTGATTTTCCTCCCAATAATCTCTACAAAGCACTGGCTAGAAGAAGCTCTCCCTTAGATGTAATCTGATAGGAATAAGACTAAACTCAGCAGTAAAGACTGTCTCTCAGTTTTCTATGAAAGTTCTCAGACTTGCCTGAGTTGTCCCTATCAATCAAGGTCTGACTGAATAGAAAGCTCCTCTAAAAGTCTCATCATTTCCAGTAAAATAGGAAACACTTTATGTAACTAAATGTATTCCAATTTTGTTGTTCTTGTTCTTGTTGTTGGTTTTCTTCTCTGTGGGACCAACAGTCCCTACCTAGAATGTTCATGCGTATAACTCAAACCTTGCTAGCAGCTTCTTTATGTGAGAATAATGAAATTTGCTCACACCTGACAATGTTTGTTTGGTCTTCCTGAATGGGAAGTTTCTTAGTTCAAAAGTTCTAGGTGTTACCTATAGGGATTGGTAGTTGAAACACTGACTCTTTCATTTTCTTTACTTCCATTTTCTGTTGTAGTATGTTAATTTTAAGAACATCTTTTTATATTAAAGTCTCATTTTGCTTGCCACTAAAGATGTTTAAACATGCATTTGAAGCCTTGTATGTATCTGCAAGCTGCTCCAGCAGTGCCTGTATTGTTTAAGGAAAAGGGAAAAGTGTATTTGGAAAAGCATATATAATTTGACCCATTGTTTGACATTTGTTTTCTCTGAACAAGTTTTCTCTCAACAATTATATAAAGCAGCTCAAAGGAAAAACTGTAATGAGATGATAAATTCATTCAAGTCTCTTTAATTCTTTCTGATAAAATATCAGGTTAATGAAATAAAGAAGTATTCCTGGTTTAATTACAGAGTTTTCATGTTAAACACAAATCCACATGCTTGAAATATAGCAGAATTTTAGAATACCTTTATCTGAGTAAATTAGAGCAAAGTGTAAAGCATTTAAATGTGTGTAAATCCCAGAGTTAAAAATGGATTAAGTACCACTTACAACCCCATGATAAATTACAATTATGCCATGATGTAACAAGACTTCACTTTGTACAGATCAACATTTGTATTTCTCATAGTGTTGGAAGAGGGATTCTAGTCAGTCCCTTCAAGCAATACTGACATTTCTTCAGCTGTCTAATTATGACTGACCTTTTTGCAATGCTGATTTCATTCAACACAAATCTTTCTCACTACACTTTTCTTTTTTTTTTTTTTTTTTTTGTAGGTTCTCTAAGTGTTGCCACTCTAATGTGAACACTATCAGAAGATTGCTTCATGTCTTCCTTTTTTTTGCTGCTCATATGTTTTCTCCAGACCTTTGTATTTTGCACAAACAGATATATCTTGATAAGGATGATCAGCATAACTATGGCAGATATGTTTTAAAGGCAGCTGTTAGATGACAGAAGATAAATAAAAATCATTAATTTGTTGGCTAAGATGCAGATTTGTGTCTTTGATACCTGAATTTGATTTGTCTGTAAGAGCTCACACTGATCACTTAGAATTACTTCAGTAAAATGAGTGGGATGCCTAAGGATGCATCTATGCTATACTGCCTGATGACATTTCAGATAGCTCTGAGCTAGCTCCAAATGAGCTGATATGTTTACACAGAGAAAAACAACAGACACACAGACTGGAAGCAGTATAGCTGTGTCCAGGTGGTATTACCTCAGAGCTAACTGACCAAGGCCTACCTGTGTAACATGGTATCTGTATCATCTTTAGCCTGCAGGTAATTTGCACAAGCATGTGTGAATGGCAGTGCATTGTGCAATATAAAGTGTACATACACTGAGACCCTCAAGAAGGGAACTAAAGCAACCGGCAGTTGTAAGTGGCAGATAGTAAGCCACTATCACTCAGACCATTCAGCATGTCTTAAATTAAACCATTAATACAGCGATACATGTGTTGGAAAATCTCCACAGCTCAGAAAGCATTGGCAATGGCTAGACTACTTTAAAAAGCATTGTGGTAACGGAGCTCTCTTCTTTTTATGTATTAATAAGACAGTCAGATTCAATTCATTACACTTCCTTAGAAGATTCAAACCTACTTTTCTTGCCTAAAAAATGCTTTAATCATCAAGCTGTAGATGGGGTTGAAATTTAAATTAATATTAGTTGTTTCCAGAGCACTGGGCTTAGACATGCCACCTAAGGAGCTACTTCGGGGATCTTGGTGTAGATCTACACTGTTTAATGAAGAAGGTCTAGGAACTTAATGTCTTCTCATTTTCTACACTAATTAATTGTTAGGTCACTACCTGAAACTGGTTGTCTCTGAGACAAACCTATAAGGAACACTAGCCTTAAGCAGTGTGGATGTGAGCTAATCAATGTCATTTGGCTTCAGGTTCTTTTTTATTTGCTAGCACTAAACCAGCTCAAGTACAACCACACCATGCAACACAGACGTTCTGTTGCATAGAATCTGAATGACAGATTTGTGCAGATAGGGAATAGCTTACTGCATATTAGAATAGGAATAATAATCGTTTTCCACTTGGAGTTTTCATTTGCAACAGAGCCCCTAACAGAATAGGTCATATCCAATTTCTGTGTTTTTAGAGATGGAAAGCATGAGGCATAAACCAGGAAAATGAGTTACCTCAGATTACTTATTACACTCATGGCAGCAATCCCAGTGCTGCGAAAAAAATCCCCTGCAATAATTACAAGAAGATTAGAAGTAGCTGAGATTTGAATAAGTTGTTTACAAACTGTGAGCAACTGAGGTGTACATCCACAAAAGAACACAGGATGCTGAGTTAAAAGTTCACAGTGCATGGCAATACCTGATTTTTAGGAGTCTTGCCATTTGCAAGAACCCACAATCCCAAATTACTTGCCTAGGCTACTCTTACAGTCATGCTGGGGGAGAATTAAGTGCCCAAGAATGAGAGCCATAACTGGCAGTTGAGTGGGAGTCACATACAATAGGTTACAGAGTAAATCATAAGCCCTTCCCTCTTCAAGGTTTAATTATGTAACTGTAGGAAGGCACTTATCTTCAGTCAGGAACCCCAACAGAGTTTAGATAGTCCTTAGCTGCCTAGACTTAATAATGAAAATGAAGGTGCTTTGAATATAACAGAAGCTGAGCAAAGAAAGGTGTTTGCCATTTAACATCTAATCTTCATTTCATATGCAACTGCCTACAGGGACAATTAATCAGGATTTAAGTGCCGTATTTCTTTGCAGACCAAGTACTTATTGTATAATATCTGAACAACAATGAAGAAAGTAAAGTGCAGAAATACACTATAAAATCTAACAGTCTTGAGCATAAATGTTTTAGTTGTACAATAATGCTCCATGAGATGGAACATGGTCATTTCTCAGCCACCTGTTTTGACTCCACATTATTTCAGTTCTGTAGCTGAAGTAAAAGCTGATTTAAAGTTCTAATTTTATATGTCTGCAGCTGCTTTTGCTTCTGAAATAAATAACAGGTCTGATTCACTTTCCTCTTCTGATTCCACACAGTGTTTCTGATAAAAATGCCTGCAATTAAAAAGAAAAGAAAAGAAAAGAAAAGAAAAGAAAAGAAAAGAAAAGAAAAGAAAAATCATGAAGACTTTTCTTTACCAGGTGGAAAAACATTGTAAGATTTGTTACAGAGCCTCTTGCAAGATTCTGAGGTGGATAACAGTAGGAAAAATGCATAAAACACCTAACCTAACATCTTGCTTATTCCAAAAAACAAAGAAATGCCTCTTTCAGAGTGAAGAAATCCAGCATTTTATCTAGCCAGAGTATCTTTTCATAAACAAATAGTCAGATACTAAGTTTTTTAAGTGATCAAGCAGGCATAGCCAAGATTTATTTTTACATCTTATACACTTCATTTTGTGGACATTTGCGGACATTTTACAGACATTTTACATGGTGTGTGGGATAGAATGGGCAAGTATCTAGGAAGTGGGCACCTCCAATGTTTTGGAACTTCACCCCTGAGCAAGTGCAGAATTCTGAAAAACTAAAAGACTGTTGTGATTTAACCCAGCAGGCAGCTAAACACCACACAGCCGTTTGCTCACTCCCCTCCAGTGGCATTGGGGAGAGAATC
>NW_009214530.1:6938-25652 GCF_000690835.1 Fulmarus glacialis
AGGGAAAATAATAATAATGATAAAAGAACTTACAAAACAAGTGATGCACAATGCAATTGCTCACCACCTGCTAACCGATGCCCAGCCAGTTCCCAAGCAGTGGACCCCCGGCCGGCTTTTCCCCTGGTTTATATACTAAACATGATGTCATATGTCATGGAATATCTCTTTGGTCAGTTGGGGTCAGCTGCCCCAGCTGTGTCCCTTCCCAACTTCTTGTGCACCCCCAGCCTACTCACTGGTGGGGTGGTGTGAGAAGCAAAAAAGGCCTTGGCTCTGTGTAAGCACTGCTCAGTAGGAGCTAAAGCATCCCTGTGTTATCAGCATTATTCTCATCCTAAATCCAAAACACAGCACTATACCAGCTACTAGAAAGAAAATTAACTCCATCCCAGCCAAAATCAGGACATCTGGGAATAACGAATATTTTTAAAAATAAAACCCTAATCCTAAAATGGCCACAGAAAGATAGCCAGTATTTTATCCATGGGAGCTATTCACTATAGTAAAAAATGTTCTTGATAAACTTGTCAGAGAAAATTGCAATGGTATTTTTAAAACCATAAATTTACACCTCTTCAGAATATAGGTTTTGGCACAAATGAAATATAGTGCAATACAGAAAATCACTGTGATGTAATGAAATCTCTACCTCTCTCCCCCTTTCCCTTTGCTTTTCCTCTTTTTTAGTATGAAGATCTTTTATTTTTAATTGATAACCTTCTACACCCCCAAAGAAATGTGAAAGAAATGTGTTTAGTTTGTTACTAAAATGTATTTACAAGATCTGAAATATGAAAAAAAAACCCCTCTGATTTGTAGAGGAGGAAAATATTTACACTTAGTCAGAGAGTAGATCCTGCTTTGGCCTTAGAAACTTTGTCAAATTAAAATGAACAGGTAAGAATTTAGCAGTGAAATGCAGAAAATTCTTCCATTAATGACAGAGAGAGCCTGCATAACCACATAAAACTAACTAAACACCTAAATATGAGGTGATCTGCACAGTATAGATGAATTCAGCACTAAACTTTAAATGCAAATATGGTACTCATGTTAGGAAATCTTAATCTTATGTCAAGCCCCATCATGCAATTTTGAACATTTGATTTTAAAATACAGAAACTTCAAACCTCAATGGCTGTTTTCAATAATAAATATGAGTGTCTGTGTTTTTCAGGGTTATTTTTTGCTTTTTTTTTTTCTTTTGCGGGTGGGGTGTTTTTTGTTTGGGGTTTTTTTGTGGATAATAGAAGACAAATATAAATATAAAAAACAAAATAAATTTGAGAACTAAAATGTATAAATCTAACCCTAGCTCAAAGAAGTCATATTCTATTTACTTTAAATGTGCTTTGGTTTTCCAGAGAGTTCTGACATGAGATGAGTCCTGGCATGAGCATGATTCAAAACAAAGAGAATAAGAAACAGTTTCTAATCTTTCTAGCCCCTTTTAGTAATGGAAATCAATAGACAGTTATCATTGTTCACTAAAAGACAGAACACGAAGGGCAGGTTTCAAAACCTTTGTTCAAAAGGGAAAAAAAATCACAAAAGAGACATCTGTGTACTCTGTTCAGGAATGCTTTGGATCGCATGGCCTCCCTGAGTCAAATATCACAGTGCTGCTAATTCAGCAGTAACTTTAGTTACTGCATTTCCAAACACAGATTAATTAATGCAATTGGAGTAAGTATTTTATGGAAAAGTGATCCACGGTTTACATGGGTACCATTTATTGTTGTATGATCATATTGGAAGGCTCAGACATAGACTCATAAATTACTGTCATGTGTCTTTATTTTCTGTTCTTTCATGCTGAGTGCCGATTCACTGACTGGATAGTGATACAAACAAGTGATTTTCATATTAATCCTAAACACATTTATTTAATTGGAAAACTCTGCACCAAATTATTTTTCCATCACTTGGATAATTTAGCTTAATGAATAGGTCATTTGTAATAAAAACTACTTGAATATGCAGCTGATGTGGAAGTATTTATAATGTTACACAAAAAAAGTTGAAATGGGCTGACATGCATAAAGCTTTATTCTTCAGATCTGAAGCTGATGGCGTACATTGCCTTCAAGATTACCCTAGGGAAAGAGACGGAGTGAGCGAGAGGAAAAGGGAAAACTGTCCCCAGAGCCAGCCAGGAAGAGAAGAACTGTGGTCCCTAGGTGAATGTCCTGTCCTGCGTGTCCTCTCCAGTGCAGCAGGGGGTCTCATGATCATGGCAACAACCATGACCACACTCCTTTTTTCCATCAGAAAAACTATACCTTTCATCGATACTCACTCAAAATTCCTGTTGGTGGTCTTTCTTTGATGATACTATTGGCACTGATTGAATGGGCTTAATTAGGTGCAACATTGCATACTGGCTAGTAAACTTTGTGAATGTTTGTTATTTGGGTAATATTTGTTGGATATAAAAATGACTGTTACCCACTTTTTACCTATCTTGTTGTAATATGGAGTCAACAGTCTAGAAGCTACCAGATGGACAGGGTGGGAGATACTTCAGTACAGAATTACAAAAACTAAAGCTAAAAAGCATTAGCATTAAGAAATAGAAGGGAAATAGGATGATTTGCATGTCAAAAAAAAAATCACTTTCTTGGAGAAAACAGGATAACAGTGCTTCAACATGCACCAGTGCAAGGCAGCGAGGACAAGAGCACCTGGCCTAAACACTGCCACCAAAGCTTCAGGGTGTGTGGGCTGCAAGCAAAAAGGTAGACTAAAACTGCAAAAGCCTTTAACAATACTAAAGCACCTGACCCCAAGCAACAAGACATGAAGGACTCCATCGTTCCTGTTTTGATCTCCATAAACACAGGCTCAATATTCCACTGAGACAGACAATGTGTTTTTCATGAAAACCTGTAGTATATCTGCAGGAAGATTTAAGTGTGGACATGAAACAAGTTTGTCATTTGCTTAGTTGCAACTGCTAGTTCTGCAAGTCTGGAGAAAATACTGTTAGGCTAGATAGCAAAGCCAATAACTAAGATTTTAGACAGAGATTTCTTTGATTTTATCATCCTGAAGATGGAATAATTTCTGGGCATGCTGATTTTTCTCACAAACAGTACATGAAATTTTTTTTTAAAATAAATACTCTAAATATCATAAATTAACAAATTAAAAGCCAACTAATCTTTTGGGAATTTTAACAAGGTAATTAATAATCTTACCTCAAAAAAGATATATTAAAAAATCAACAGTATCTTGAGAATAAAAATATCTCAGCATGGACAGAAAGGAGATCGAAAAAAGTAAGACAGCATAGAAAAAACATGTGCCTTTCTATCAAAATAAGACTTCCTTAGCAGATATTTCTTTGTTCTTGTGTTTTTCATTTAAGTTATTTCAACAGCAGGGGAAATGCAGTCTTGTACTTTGTTATTAATCCATAATGAGAGAAGCAAGAAGAAGGTGTCTTCTTGTTCCTTTTCAACATTAAAGTTAAATATAATGTTTCAGGTTAGCACACTTCTTCATTCTAATGGATTTTCTTTCCCTGTAAACAAATGGAATATCTCATTTGCTCAGACAGATCAGTGATGATGAACATACAGCTGTACATATCTACTGTGGAGGTATCTGCAACTGAACTTAGCAGCTAAAGCCAATAAACCAGAAGCCAGAATGTTTTGTGGCATTGTCTTTGGGACTCGGAGAAAAAGATCAGCACAAAGGGACACCCCACACCATTGCTCCCCTCTTTGAGCCACCACTTTGAATTCTTGCCACATTTCTTGATTTATGATTACATTCTCTACCCTTTAAAACTGGTTAAGCAGGAAATTGTTTTGGCTGGAATTATATGGGCACATGGTTCTTTCATAATGCTCAGAGGTTGCATCTGGATGATGTGAGTCATATTATTTAGTCTGTGTTATTTCTACAAGAGGTCTTAGAGGCTTTATCAGCTTCTCTAAAGAGAGAGGGAGGACAGTAGTCCACTCCTTGATTTGGACATGGCTGATTTTATTAGATTGTGCCATAATGATATAATGCATATGGGTTTTCTTTTACATGATACTAATATTAGCATAGAAAATAGTTGTTCATAAGTCTATTGCTCCAGCTTTAGTGAAGCTAGATTTAGATTTGTCACTCCATAGTATTTTTTCCCTGTCTACTTTTATTTATGATAAGGGCATCAGTCTTGCCGTTGCCATCGACAGAAAGGATTACAAGAAAAAGCAGCAGCAAAGCACATACACATACAGCCTCATTTGCAGAGTTCCAGCAAGAGAATATTTGTGCTCATTCACTTTAGCCAAACTGCTAGTCTGCCAGGCTTTAATTCCAGTTCTGGTGTTACTGGCTCATAACACCATCCTAAAATCCTGTTTTAAGATCACATATTTGGTTTGTCACTCAACCATGTGGGTTGTGGGCGTCAAGTGCGTGGGTTACCTCTGGATACATTTGTTGTATCAATACATCCAAGGTTGTTTCATTACCCATTTTAGTCCCTAATATTTGAAAGGATCTCCACTTACGTAGACAACAGGGGCACGTTCTAGTCAGCATTGTTTAAATCAGGTGCAGAAACCTTGAAGATAGGAAGAAAAAAAAGCTCAGAAAGAGGGTCCTTGGATCATGTTAACTGCCCCCTTAAGCCCTATATCTAAGACTGTTTTATTTGGTAAAATAAATCAATGGCAGTGGAAGGAAAATAAAACAGACATTAAAACACAAGTAATAACCCAGAGTTAACAGTCAAATTTAAAGCCATTTATTATAGCTTTTTTTAATACAGGAAATTCATTTGGACTATAATGTGGAATAACTATCAGGTGTCTTACTGTATAAATGATCTTATTTCAGATTAAGTTTACAGTATTCAAACAGGAGGAAGCTAAGATCGTGGTGTTCTCAAATCCCAACGAACTTTTCAAAATTTGAATATGCAAACTTTTCAAAGCAAACTTCTCAAATCCCAGTGTAAAAACATTTACATAGGAAGCTAATGAGGTTAGGTGTTATATAATTGATGTCATCAGTTTATTAGACGAGGTTATTGGGAAAGTTGTTTGCCAGTAAGTATTTCGAGTGCCTTCCTTTTAAATCCTGTGTCCTCAAATCCATTCAAGACTCTAATGTCTGTAGACACTGTCAATAATGAAGTCTGGTGCAGAAAGTAAAACAGCTATAATAATATAAAGCAAAATTCTTCTTATGCCACAAAGCCCTTACATTTCTTACTCTTCCCCGAAGTTTGCCATATTCATTGTAACAGACGTATCCAAGCTTTTCTGCTTTTTCTCAGATAGCATTGTGGTACATTTCTGAGCTTTTATAAATAGAAAAGGTTTTTGGACAAATATTTTTAGAAACTTATGAACGCAGATTGCTCTAACGACCTTGGTCTGGAATAATACGTGATAGTGGATAATATACTCCAGATATTTCAGCTGAAAAAGTGATACTTTATATGTTCCTTATGGCATGTTTGGAAGTCTGGAAATGTTTCCATAGCAACAGGATTAGAAATAGTCTTCAGGAGAGTTGTCAGAAATCAGATTCTACCGATTGAAATTTGCTGAGGTAATGTTCATTTAAGAGTATCTAAATGCCTAGGTTCCTAATACCTAACTATGTGAACATATATTTATTTAAAAAAAAAAAAAAAAAAAAGACCTGTACGGTCTTAGGATGTTTTACAAAAGTTTTATAGGAGATATACTAAACAGCCTTTATTAAGTTTTTAGATTTTTAGAGAATACTTACCATGAAAGTGTTCTCTGAGGTGGATGTCAATGGTGATCAAATGTCTAATGGGACTTAAGAATTTATTGTAAAGGCATTAGTATGTTCATAGAATCTTTTTAAAATTTGTTCCTTTATTTATTTATGGGTATTCCCAGCAAGAAACCTGCTTGTTCAGGAAAATGTAATAGAAGAATACATTCTGCTGTAGATCTGGCTAAATTCACTGTTACCACTGTAAATGCAGCATAATTCCACTGAGTTTGATAAGATCAGGATGAGCCCAAAATCTATTTTATGTTAAAACACAAAACAAGTGCAGAAGCACATACAACCTCCTCTTAAACCTGATATATCATCTGTACTTTTCAAAATGGTAGCTTTCCTCAGAAAGATGAGCTATGAGTTGTTTCCTCCTGATTCACCTTTGGAGTGACCAGAAGCTGGAAGTACTACCAAGACCCTAATCCATATGTTCATTGTACCCACAGGCAGCCTATTTTTAATCCTCCCTGGCTTTGCAGCAGGAAACATAGGGGCATTCCTAGGAAATACATTGACCTTCTTAATTTGTCTATTGCCGCACATCATAGACACATAGATGGAGATATGGCCAAGTCAAGACCCATCCTCATAACCAGGAGAATAATGTCCTCTTGTGCACAGGGCTTACCCTCTTCCGCCATAATTTCCAGTCTTGGTCTGCTTGTCCTTCAGGTGATAAAAAAGGTAGACACTTGATGGGATTAAATTGGCCCCATATGTGGCCTGGATACTAAAATAAAGACAAGATGTAGATTTAGCCAGAGCTTCTTTATTTCTTGAAAAGTAACAATGTATGCTTTCTGGAGGATCCAGGAGAGACTATCAGACATGTCAAACTACCTTTGTGCCTCAGAGATCCTGAATTTTCAGAAGAACAAAACACTTATTAAAACTGCTGTGGAAGTCTCTAGCTACTACTTCAAAATATCATTTCTTTAGCTGGAACAAGATTAGTGACAGAGTTTCACTGACTCATCTGTCTGATAACTTTCTTTTTCCTATTATGTAAAAGCTCTAAAGATGTTGCAGTTGTTGTTACAATATCTGAATGTTCAATCAGTTCACCTACATATGTAAGGTGATAATGAGTGGGCTTCCTGTATATGAGCATTATTAGAAAATATTATTACTGATTATGCCCTTACATTCTACACCTTTTCACTGTACATTATTTTTAAGCAGACAACAGTTATGATTACACTGGATAATTCACTTGGCTAGTAAGTGTCTAACCCCTGCTATTACAGACAATCAGTGAATTGTGTTACCTGCCATAAAGATGAATAGAGAGCAAGATCCATGAAGAAAACTCATAGTTTAACAAATATGGATAACAGTAATAAATAAGTTATATTTTCGATCATCATGGTAACAGGTCAGAGAGTTAAATTTAAACTCATTGTTTTCAAAAGAAGTCATTCTTATCAAAGCTTAAAAAGTAATTCTTGAAACAACTTAGATATATTTTTCTCACTGTCTCAGATTCATTTTGAACATCATCTTTACAGAAAGCTACAATAGCTGAATTTATATCTCTCCTCTTTTCTGTGTCACCTGAAAATCAGTTCAGTTAATTGAAGCAGTACAGAGAAAATAGAAGTCCTTATTTCTCAAAGGGCACTTACTTTACCTGAGGATCAACTGATATATTTTAAGATTTTGTGAGGATGATACCATGAGAAGAAAAAACAACACAAATTAATCCAAACTTAGGAATGTCATCGTTATTAACCAATTCCTAAATCACAGAAACATACTGATATCTATTTACAGAAGAAGCAACAAACAAATTAGAAGAAAACTCCAACTGATGCTTATAAAAAAAAAGAAATGTATGTTTAACTGAGGTTTCTATGTTTGCTTATTTAGTTTTCTAAAATTTACAGGACTAAAGGCAGGATGGAGACAATAATTCTGGTCATATTTTTAAGCCCCAGGCAGTTTCATTTGAAATGTTTGGTGTATTCTGCGTTCATACTTGCAGAGCCATTTGGCATCTTACTCACATGGAATCAAATTCTCAAGAGGCATAGGCAGCTATAACTCTGCTTAAGTCCAGTGAGTTTTTGTTTGAATTTGATGAGTTTGTTTTATTTCTTACTTTGCTAATGCTAATATTTAAGCTAGATGAGTAATCAATAGGGAATAAAAATGAGCTGCTTAGATATATTTTTGTGAATTATTTTATGTTTATTTTGGAGGCCTTTCTGGATTAACAAATGTAAAAATCCTTATTTTAATGTGCAAAGCGAAAGCAACACCTTTATTTTTCAATTTTATTGTATAATTTTGTATTTTATTTGTTGTTGGAGAATAGAGTATCTCTTGGATTTCCAAATTTATATTGTAAAAACAAGTTTAGCAATCGTACTTTGCTACAAGCTGGAGGACTGCATTTAACACATACTTGTTGTATGTGCATACTGAATACTGCATGTGCATCTGTGAATGCAAAAATGCCCATGTGTTTTACTAGCTAACAAATTTTATCAGCCTGGACATACTTAAGCATGTGTGTTTTGAGTGTTGCTAGAATTCGGCAGCAACAAACATGATAGTTGTCGAGCACTTTTAGGACCTTGCAGTCAGGGTGGTAAAGTCCAGAGTAATTTTCCCCCCGAGAAACACAGCAATCCGTAAGTTTGAGGGACTTGGTCTAGATGTTGTCAGCATGTTATGTTGTTGATGAAGGTCATTATAAATAGGCTGAATGGTAACCAGCAAAATACTCGTCATAGTTGTTTTCAAAAAAAAGATTGTTTTTTTTTACTTGTGATGGAATCTTGTGTAATCCACCACAAGCTTACAAAATTATGAATTCTTTGGAACACAGACAGTGAGACTTCACATTGCTGGAGGACTGCTGCAGGCATACTTTCTGAAATATGAAGGACAGAGTCATCTTGCAGCCTGTCATTACAGTCTTTTATGATACATCTAAAAATCAGTGGTTAAATTTCAAGTCAAAATATATCTATGTTACTTACACACTAATGTTAAAATAAAATTAAATATCTGAATTATCAGTTTTTCATCAGGTGAAACTGTTAGAACCCTGGCACAGAGCCTGACTTGTTTTTCTTTGTCTAGGTACTATTTTCTGCTGCAGGTTTGAATGACTCAATAGAACAAAGCAAAGTTGATTGTCAAGTAATTTACAAGAGACTGAATTATCTTTAAAAAACTATTTCACCACCTGCAACTTGAATGCTGAGGCATGGTATTTGCTTGAATGTAGCTTATTAGATTATATCCCCCATGTGTGTCTGAAAACTAAAACTATTTATCTGTTGGGAGTCTAAATGACCTTACATAAAGGAAAAATGGTAATTTTCCAAATGAATAGTGAACAGTGATGTATCTCATGAAAGGTTTTTGACCATTTTATTGTTTGTTTTTTTATATGAATAGTCATCTAAGCTCATCTGTTCCAAAAGGTACAGTATGGGAACTTTACTAGATTGACATCCAGAGATATTTTCCAAGAAAAATAAATCTCATTTTTATTATATTTTTTGCTGAATATACATTCAGAACAGTGCAATACTGATTCTGCTTTTGTGTTCTTCCCCACACCAAACACATGCAAAAAATATTTGGCTCCTTCTGCATGGAAAACAGACAAGAATGTCATTAAGTTCACAGTTTTATTTCCATTTCCATTTGTCTATTTCATAAGAATTTATGACAAGTTCCTCAGTGTTTCACTGAAAGAAATTTCTTAAGTAGTTTCAAAGAGTTTTTGAAAATATATAGGTCACTAAGGGGAATTGTTATTGCTGCTAAGAGTACATCAACAATAATATTCTGAGTCTTTTATAAATCTCATCACCTGAGGACCTAAACTATTTAAACACTTTTCAGATATGTACCTCTGTCATATTCAGGGAATGATGATGAAGTTCATCAAGCTTTAACAGAAAAAAAGGTCTTTCTGGCATTATACAGCTGAGATCTTAGGAAGTAATACAGACTTATTCCCATTGTTACATAGCAGATGGACCCTTTTGTAAATACAAATACAAGTTAGAAGCCAAAAATTAGATAGCCCTGTGAAGAATTTAGAGATGGAGAAACCAAGACAAATTGACATTGAAATAGTCATCACAAGAATTTCATCTGATGCTAACTTATATTTCAAAATGAATATTTCTTGCATTAAAAAATAATTAATTTACTTTCATGTTTTAAGCCCATTTGAAGGTACTTAAATTATTAAGCAGTGAAAGTAACGTGTCTGAATTTACCTAAACTTATGGCCTTGACTAAGTGATTTGTTTTCCAAGTCATGAGTGCCCAGAAATGTTATGACTGTTAACACACCTGAAAATAAGACCATTTATTTAAGTATGTATGTAGTACAGCTCTAGGCACTTACGTTTAGGTATCCTTCATGGAGGTTCAAATAGACTGTACATTAACATTTAGTGTAATTTAAGTCTCGAAGATTTTTTTCGTATTATAAAACAGAACAAACAAAAAACCCCAATTAGTCTTGTATTTTTCAGGTCGTTTGACTAATCACACCAAACACGAAGACCCATCAAGGATAAAAGGAGAAATAATGGGCAGAGGGAATCCCAGTAACCTAGTCAATGGAAAGGAGCACACTGAATGGCTGTTTCTAAGACCATCCAGGAAGAACAATTGGACGATTAGACTGTAGTCTCTGGTGTGAAACTCACCAGAGTGACCCTGTGGAAGAGAATCTTTACCCAGCACGCCACGAAAACTAATGAGGGTTATTGCTTAGAGGATATGTGGCTTATTATGGGATGCAGAGTGAAGAAAATTTTGGGACTATGTAAAACATTATGGGATGTTTTAAGGGAATTGTGAGACTTCATGAGACTCATTATGAAAAGTTTGGAGAAGGACCAAAGAGAGGGGTCAAGCTGGATCAGAGGCGAACAGGTGTGAAAAAGTACAGGGTAAAGGGGATAAAGGAATCCAACTGTGTAAGCCAGCTGCTGGACAGTAGTCTTACTTAGCTAAGCTCTTAGCTTGATCACTGTAGTCTGCTCTATATTCTTACTAAATCCTATTTTTAACTACCTTCTGTGAGGGTTCTGAGCATGCATGCACATGTCGTGTGTGAATACTAGCAAACTCTAAGCTGCTCTAACCCTTGAGTAGGAGCAGAGGCTGCAGTGCCAGCCACTAGCACAGGACAGTGAGCCTGAAGGTACGGTTAGTCTAGGGGCCAACAACTCGAGGAGACTAGGGACTGGGGCCAGCTGTACATTGTGTGCTTAAGACCAGCTATGAGAGAGTCCCTTTTTGTGTATATGGATGTGTGTATTCCGCTAGTGGCTTTTGATTCTGATCCACCAGAGAGGAAGAGGTTTTGGCAATATTTGTGTGGGTGCTGGTGAAGGTGCTGCACTCTGTCTGCATTTGTCTATGTAGGTGGCTCTTTACTGTATACATGTGTGCACAGGGATGTGTGTGTATGCACCTGTTGGGAATACATGCTCAGCCTCATTGATGTCTAGACCTGGGGATACAGAACCAGCAAATTCCATTGGGGTAGGAAAGGAGGAGTCCCCTGTACCTTAGAGTTTGCCAAAGTCAGCTCTAATAGACCAGACAGGAGAAATCCCCCTTGCTGTGCACTGAAGACCACTGAATCTCACAGCCTCAGAAAGGATTTATCAGAGATTCAACAATAAATATAATTAATAAAATGAGAGAAAAAAGAAATACAGAAAATCATGTTTCACTTAAAATAAGATTTGACACAGGAATCAGTTTTAACTAAACTGAAATAAGCCACTGCAGTTGAAATAAGAGCATTAACAAAGGAATTTTTCTCCTTAAAGTGGTTTAACAACTAAATAAGTAAAACCAGTGCCTATTCCTCACATAAATATGGCCTTACTGCAAGGATACTGTCACAGAGAGAGTTGACAAAATGATAAAGCTGTAAATGCAAGCAGTGTTGCTCCTCACAGTTTATAATGGGTCAAGAGCTTGCACATTAGGAGTTATTGATAAGTAACTGGTAAGCTACTCTCATAACCTACCATTTAAAACTCTACTTTCTTTCATGGTGAAGGCAAGATATCAGTATCATGATATCAAATGTGACAATGTCTGCATGCATGGGCATCCTTTGGAATATCCTATCCATCACAACAGAAAGGTGACTTAAAGTGGGTTCCTTTGTGAAAGGCAGTGCCCAGTCTGAAGTATGGCATTTAACAGAATATGAATGGCTTAATATTTTTTTATGAAGCTGAAATTGGTCTTCAGGTAGACACTTTGAAAGTATGAAGGAAGGCAGAGCAATTTTTCCATGGATATTTGCACTAGTAATGAATATTGCTCTTTTCATTTCTATCTGCCAGGCTCTCTTTTCCAATTTTAGAAAGTCCAGGATCACAAACCATTTATTTGCATCATATAAATTCTTTAATAATCCACATTCATGTTTAGTCACCTTCTTTTCCATATTTCTTTTCCTTTTTGTGTGAGTAAGATGGACGTTAATGCTCTCAAGTATTCTGAAACCCTCCCCTTTGGGACACAGACAAAACAGATTAAAAAATGAACATCTGGGTTTTGTTCCTGTCTTCCTCCCTATTTATTTCTCAATAACAGAATAGCTAAATCTTCGATTTTAGGCATGTATTTTTTCACCTCCGTCTCTCATTACCTTATTAAGCAGAAATTAAATACTTATTTGGAGACACTTAATTTAAAGGGTTATCCTTTTATTTGCTCTAATTGAGTTCCCAGATGCCAAATGAAATTTGTATTCAAAGTCTCTACTTTGGCAGAATGCTGCACAATAAGCTCCTTTTTCTTTTTATATCAAAATTACATTCTATTTTAATTCTCATCATTCAGTAAGCGTATTTTCATGACAAGAGACAACAATTTCAATTTGTTTAGGGATCTGCTTGGCAGCATCTAATGGGAGAAAGCAAAGAGGCCCAGGGGAGTTGGTTGATCTTCAAGGAAATCCTTCTCAAAGTAAAAAAAAAATGTTCCACTCTATTGAGAGGGAAGTCAAGGGAACATCACACTGGGACAGCATGGATGTGCAGGGAATGTACAGGGATGTTCAGCATGGCTGAGCTCTGTGCCAGAGAAAATCTGCTCAGTTCACAGGATAGAGGTGGTTTACCGATTTATTAACGATACATAGTTCAGAACCAATGCAGCAGATACCTTCTATAGTGGATCCCAAGAAATTCTAATCCCATATCCACACACACATCTTTGCACAGCTGCGCACATATATACCCACCCCTTCCAACTGGCTAGGTAACCACCAGCACATTGCCCCTCCCCTGGGAGTGCAGGTTCCCCTGGCTGCATGCCATTCCTGTTGTAGCCATGGGTGCGCTAGCTCTATATATAATTCTGACGTTCCCTACAATCTTAGTAGATCTGTCCACGCAACAGCAAGTAGTTGCCCCGGGAGGTGTCCTCTGCACCCCAGGGTGGAATCCCTGTGTGGAATCCCAGGCCCAGCACTGCCAGCCCACTGCTGGGTGCAGCCTGCTTCTGGTGTCTCACAGCGAGGCTGCGCTGCCCAGCCTGGGCAGGGGTTGGGGTGGCCCGGGGACGCTGCCAAAAGGGACAGTCCTCCTGTGATGGCTGATGTTTCTTCCCCACCATCTCTCCTCACTGTCACAAATATTCATGCTTCTTTCATTTTTCTTTTCCAGTTGACTGTTTTTTTGTTTGTTTGTTTGTTTGTTTTCCCACGTCTCTTGGTCATTCCTGAGTCATTCCCTGCTTAATCCAGCTGATTAGTAGTATCATTTTTTCTGGCAACCACCCTTTCAGATATTTCATTCACACACAATGTTTACACTTATGTTTCTATCTTAACAGGTGCTGTTTGCTCAGCCATTTCTTGTGTGTGTGTGATAACTCCTCTACAAGATCAAAGAAAATAAAGACGTACACAGAAGGTAGAAACTTGGACAGGCTACAAGTAGGAATATAGAAACGCTGGCTGTCTGTACAGGGATGGATTTAGGAAAGCCAAAGCTGAAACTAGGGAGGAATGTGAAGGGCAACAGGAAAGGCTGCTGTGAGTATACTGGCGGAATAAAAAGTGCTAAGGAAAATTTGAGCCCACATGCTCAGCGGGGCAGAGGATCTACTGACAAAGAACACAGAAAGGCTGAGATACTTAATTTTTATTTGTATCTGTTTTTCCTGACAAGGTTTACCCTCAGATCTCCCAGAAGACCAAGTATATTAGCAGAGTTGGTGGGACTGAAGCGGTACCCACAGCAGAGGAAGAAAAAGCTGAGGAGCACTTAAGCTAGCAAGATGTACGTAGTTCCATGAGACTAGATGGGACACATCCCAGGGTTCTCAGGGATCTGAAGGATGTCATTGGGAAGCTGTTCATTATCATCTTCAAAAGATCATGGTGACTGAGGAAGGTTCCAAATGACTGGAAGAAGGCAAACCTCAAATCCCTCTTCAGGAAGGGCAAATTGGAGTATTTAAGGAACTACAGGCTGGACAGCTACACCTCAGGAAGATCATGGAGCAAATTTTCCTGAAAGCCACTTCCAAGCACATGAAGGAAAAGAAGATGATTAAGAATGTCTAGCATAGATTTTTTTTTTTTTTTTAAATACCAAAATTAACTAATTAGAGGAAAGAGGAATATCAAATATGATTCTGTGAAGTCCTACTTCGCGTTTTTTTATCTCAACAAGCATACACCCATAATTATAACTAATAACTAATAACAGTGGTGTTTCATGCTACAGAATGGATTTGTTAGAGGTAGCTTTCAGACTGTATCTTGTATGTCTAGCACTACAGAGAAATGAGATTTGTTGAAAGAAATAGGATAATTTTTAATGAAGTAAAGACTGAATAATGGCCACTGATGTGATATTTCTCCATTTTTAACTGACCAACATAAAAGAATGATTTTCAGGACAGGTTGATCATACATCCCTTTGGAATTGGGCATCTTCAGCTTATCTACTAATTTCTTTTTCAGGAAGAAGGAATTAATCTAACTAGAGACACTTAAAGTAAATAATGACAATATAGTTATGAAAAGGGGAAACAATTTTACTTTCTTTTAGATAGCTGATAGACTTTGCTTGACTGAAGTCACATAAGCTACATTGTGTTGTTTTGTTATTTTCTGATTTGGGTAAGAAGTGAAATTTCTCTACTGAATCATCTGCATAATTGAAGGATCTGTCATGAGACATAAACTTTTTGGTATCACTATTTCTTTGCTCCATGCGCTATACTTTCTTTCTATGTAGGGAAGGTTGATGATTCAAATCTTGAATGTGACATTTTATTAATTAACTAGAACACGAGAATTTGAACTACAGGGTAAATTAATAAATTAAATGACAAGACTCTAAATCTCTGGTTGAGTGTCACTTTATTCAGAAATACTTTTTCCTCTTCATGAACATTTCTAAGCAGACACTAAGCAGAGTTGCTGTGCTGTGCCAAGTAGACTGGTCTTACAGATGTAGGAGTTGTTTGAAGATAATTGGGTGTTGTTGTGCGCGTCTTGGAACAAAGTGCTACTCATGTACCCCATCTCTGATTTTTGTAGGAAACACTGACATGTATCATTAATGTTAATGTTGACTGCTGTCTAGCATTTGATAGATTTATTTTATGTTTTTGTAGCAGGGTGTAATGCAGGATGATTTGTATTAAAATACCTTTTATACTTACACTTTGCAAAACAGTACAAAATCATGTTGACTGTATTTTGTATGTTGCTTCACGTCACATTTTACTGTGACTCAGAAAATCCTGTTCTATGCAAAAACATCAGTAACATATTGATGTCTATGGGAGCAGTGACTAAAATTAGACTGGACTTGCTAGCAATCTGAGTAGCAGAATTTTACTTCTGTAACTCAGTTCTGTAACACTTCTGAGGTGTTTTTTGTTTTTTTAACTTTTGATTTTTGAGGACTACAAAGAACCACTAGAAGTTTGTATATCAACTATAGTTGTAATATGCAGTCTATACTGGCTTTCTCTAATATAGTAATTCCACATGGAGTGGGTGCCAGTCACAGGGTTTATCTACCATGCAGTGCAATACTGTATTACAAATATCTAAGCTAGCTTTAATAAGGTCTTCTGCAAGACAGTAGAAGTCTTCTTACTTACTTCTACAAGGTACAGTACCTTTAAAAAAAATTAGTTCTGGACCTGGAAACCATATACTTTTTCAGCACATTATTGTACCCAAACTAATGAGCCTTGACCTCTCAGTTTGGAGCTTGTTTGATTATCTTTGTATGGCTCTGCATTGCTTATATAATAACAGTAATAAAATTTATCCATAAGAGCACTGCAAGCCTCTTGGGAAGCATAGAACAGATAGGACATTCTGAGGGGTTACAACATTAGAAAATGTCTTTCCAATCACATGTGATAAATGGATGGATGGATGGATGGAATAGAAGCACTGGACTAAACAGGACCCTGAAAATAACTATTCTACTGGAAATGAAGTGGCAAGGGGCATAGAACAGCTCCGGATGTGCCGTATGCAAATTCTGCACCACCAGAATGGAGCAATCTCTAGTCTGTCACTATTTCAGCCATCGTTTGTTTTTTGTTTTGGTTTTTTGGTTTGTTTGGTTTTTTTTTTTAATCTTTGTTTTAAATCTTTTCAGGAATGAAAAAGGGGAGGAGGGCAGTTATAGAAAGAATGTACTTTTGTAGTCCCTGCTAAATTAAAAACTGTACTGATTTCTGCATATATTAAACAGAGGCTCCAGTGCAGTGCCCAGTCTCACCGTCTGTACCTTGAACCTGAGCCAAACCGAACCAAAACTAATTCATGGCATATTCTCATTGGCATCAATCAGAATCAAGTGTTGGAAATCAGTTTATAAAAACACAATTTTTTTTCTAATATGTATTTCATTATGTGTATCCATTTTCTGTGGGATTTTTTCTTCCAATCAAAACCTTTTGCTGAAAAATGCAGATTTATATGAACTCCCCAAATATGTATTTTTTTAATTTAAGATACACTTTCTTTTCATTTCATTGAAAGTTTATGAAATATATGTACATGAAAAGCAGTTCAGTTGTTCTCTGAAGTTAGACCAGTTGCTTTTAACAGCACCACTTTTTTCATATTCCTTGATAAGTATATTTTCCTTATATTTCCCCCAAGATATATTAGCTTGTAATTTCTATTAAAAATTAATTTTATTTTAGTTATTTCCAGTGCTAATTGCTCTCCCTCTTGTGCTTATTGATCTGTCACACACATCATTCTTTCAGTCTCCAGTCTCCACAGCTTTTCCAAATATCACTAATGTGGTCTTTCCTCTTTTTTTGGGTTTTTTGGGTTTTTTTTTTTAAGATTTCTATTCTTGATTTGAAGTACAATTTGATTTGATGTGCAAGACTGGAAAACTTCAAGTCCTCTCTTCCACAACGCAAGGAGACCCATCTTTCATTGGCAAAAACCAAAACAAAACAATTTTTGTTTTTCTAAAGGAACAGTTGTAACTTAGTTATTTCCTGTATTTCAGTACTCCTTTTCTGATCAAAGGATCAGAAATAGTGGTTAAAGTTGTATTTTGGATGGAAAAACATTTCATGAAACTGAATGGGACAAGAAGACATGGCCTCCAAAATAGAGCTCCAGCACTGTCATTTATTGCACACAAGTAGGGTATTGTAGAGAAACTTCTGGCTTCAGTGAAGCGCTATGTAGTTGTAACAAACCCTGAACATTCAGAACACTGTTGAATTAAGGATGAAATATTCAGCTTACTGTATCTATTAAAGAACTCCACAATGCAAGTGGGACAGGTGGATTACAGATCATTTATCACATGCAACATTGCACATCCAGAGCTGAACAATAATTCTCATGTTCAAAATGTTTAATCCTCTCTTCCGTAAGAGGAACAATTGACCCAGAGTGAAAAATTGTCTGTAATGCCAACTGTGCAACTCTTCATCATCTTCATATATGGCTACTCATGTGGAATAATCTCAACTTTTAGGAGATTAACTGTGTGAATACATGGTCATCTATGTAGATAGCAGGTGTACAAAGTAACAGTATTACGAACTTCAAAAAATAGAGATATATTTAGATTTTTTGCTATCTTTAACAGAACAGTAGATATAATTTCTTTTTTGTTTGTTTGTTTATGAAGATGAATGGCTGGTTTTTTTGCTGTTCTTTTATAAATAAATATAAGCCTCAAAGTATCAAGAACTATATACTAAAATCTGATATGTTTTGAAATTAATAACATACTAATATATAATAGTCTAGTTTATTGAATTTAGCAAAACAATCCTTTGCAGTTTTTTTTTCCATTTTAAAGCATACTGTTTTAATAAGTTGATGTGTTGTTTCTTCATTTTCAACTTTGGTTCCAGTAATAGAAGTAAAAGTATATATGTGCTGTGTTTCTCTTTCAAAACATATGAAAGTCAAATAAAGAAGAAAATTATTATGTAAGTGAACAGTGTTATTTGTTATTCAAATAGTGAGTTTATAGAATTCATTTGTTCTCAGGTGCACTACATAGCATTAGTCCAAGATTGCATTTCCCAGCTCACTGAGTGTCCAGATGAGAATCAGTATAGGCCTCTCCCTCCTAGATTTACTTGTGCCCACAAGCTGTAGACTGGATGATAAAAATGCCAAAAATGCAGGATAACACTGGAGAGCACATGGGCATGATAGTTGTTGCTGCTTCTACTGTCCACTGTCCATAACATGTCAGAAGTAAGAAGCAGAGGGGAGAAGGTTCTACACTTCCAGAAAGACGTAAGAAGTTGTTCTATACTTCCTGAGAGAAGCTTGAAATAGTTAATTTTGAGATATCATTATAATTTAGGACTTTGTTAGAGTAATATACATTTCCATTTTAAACTAAGATCCCAAACACATTATTTACAGAATCACAGAATCATAGAATCATT